>NC_143162.1:22817878-22969393 GCF_047325235.1 Durio zibethinus | reverse complement strand
AAAGTTTATTCCCAGTCTAATATCTGACCGAACCAATGGTTCCAACAGCAGGATCGGCAGCATGCAAAGGGGGACCCAGCCGATCCCTGGCTTACGCATCCTGCCCCTCTGGCCTGCTGAACACCTGCACGCTCGTTTCGTGGGTTGACTTGGTTCCCAGTCTAAGTATATGGAGTTCATTCCCAGTCTAAGATTGGATTGGACCGAGGGTTACAATAGCACATGCTGGGCTCCGGCATGTGCTGGTGTTACATTTTTCTTCATCGGGGCACCATCGTCGGAGCGTCGTCGGAGAACCTGACCGGCGGCATTGCGGTTCCGACGATCAGGGGGGCCGGGGGGTGCGCACATGATGTGGGATGGGTGCTGGTACTTGGCCCTTATATTGGCCGGCTATCCCTCATCAAACCTCGAGAACTCACACCCCCTTAAAGAGCATTTGAGATTTTACAGGTTTGCTGCCAGTAGCCATTAAAGTGTCTGCAATTGGAACACTTTTTTCAAATGATCACAAAATCTTGTACACTTCAAGTTTTTAGCTGAATTTTTTTGTGCATGTGACAAAAAATACAAGGATCACGTCTACCACGTTTGGGGCCAAAACTCCTTCTAAAAAAATTTAAAAAAATCCCGAACCACAAAAAGTTTCAAAAATCGTGAAAAATAGAAAACGAGTCGTCTTGCCATGAAATTTCACGTGAAGGCTTAAGGGACCATTGTATGAATTTACAAGATATAAAAATGGCATTGGCACGTAGAAATATGAAGATGTGCCTAAACCTGCCTACCATCCGATCGATCCACGGCTTGCGCATCCCGTCTCTCCAGCCGGTGTAGTGCCCGCCCGCTCGCGTACTCATTTTGTCGGTTGCCTTAGGCATACGGAGTTCATTCTCAGTCTAAGATCGGACCAGATCGAGGGTTGCGGTAATAGGATCGCTAGCACGCAGAGGGGGACCCGACCGATCCCCGGCTTACGCATCCCGCCCCTCTGGCCGGTTGAACGCCTGCACGCTCGTTTCGTGGGTTGACTTAGGCATACAGAGTTCATTCCCAGTCTAAGATCAGACTGGACCGAGGGTTACGGCAACGCATCCTGGGCTCCGGCATGTGCTGTGCCGTATTTTTCTTCGTCGGGGCACCATCGTCGGAGCGTCGTCGGAGAACCTGACCGGCGGCATTGGGGTTCCAACGATCGGGGGGCCGGGGGGGTGTGCGCACATGATGTGCGATGGGTGGTGGTACTTGGCCCTTATATTGGCCCCCTATCCCTCATCAAACCTCAAGAACTCACACCCCCTTAAAGAGCATTTGAGATTTTACAGGTTTGCTGCCAGTAGCCATTAAAGTGTCTGAAATGGTGACACTTTTTTCAAATGGTCACAAAATCTTGTACACTTCGAGTTTTTAGCTGAATTTTTTTGTGCATGACAAAAAAAATACAAGGATCACGCCTACCAAGTTTGGGGCCAAAAATCCTTTCGAAAAATTTTAAAAAATCTCAAACGGCAAAAAGTTTCAAAAATCATGAAAAATAGAAAACGAGTCGTCTTGCCATGAAACTTCAGGTGAAGGCTTAAGGGACCATTGTATGAATTTACAAGCCATAAAAATGGCATTGGCATGCAGAAATATGAAGATGTGCCAAAACCCACCTACCACCCTATCGATCCGTGGCTTGCTTATCCCATCTTTCTGTCCGACGTAGTACCCACACTCCCGCCCGCCCTCTCGATTCGTCGGTTGGCTTAGGCATACGGAGTTCATTCCAAATCTAAGATCAGACCAGACCGAGGGTTGCGATAGCACATGCTGGGCTCGAGCATGTGCTGGTGCCGCATTTTTCATCACCGGGGAACCATCGCCGGAGAACCTGACCGCCCGCAGCTCGTTTCGTGAGTTGATTTAGGCTTACGAAGTTCATTCCCAGTCTAAGCATACAGAGTTCATTCCTAGTGTAAGATCGGGCCAGATCGAGGGTTGCGGCAGTATATGCTGGGCTCAGGCATGTGCTGGTGTCACATTTTTCTTCACCGGGGCACCATAGCCGAAGCATCGTCGGAGAACCTGACCGGTGGCATTGAGGTTCCAACGACCGGGGGGGCCGGGAGGTGTGCGCACATGATGTGTGATGGGTGCTGGTACTTGGCCCTTATATTGGCTCCCTATCCTTCATCAAACCTCGACAACTCACACCCCCTTAAAGAGCATTTGAGATTTTACAGGTTTGCTCCCAGTGGCAATTAAAGTGTCTGAAATGGGGACACTTTTTTCAAATGGTCATAAAATATTGTACACTTCGATTTTTTAGCTCAATTTTTTTGTGCATGCCAACAAAAATAGAAGGATCACATCTACCACATTTGCGGCTAAAACTCCTTCCGAAAAAATTTTAAAAAATCCCGAACCGTAAAAAGTTTCAAAATTTATGAAAAATAAAAAACGAGTCCTCTTGCCATGAAACTTCACGTGAAAGCTTAAGGGACCATTGTATGAATTTACAAGCCATAAAAATGGCATTGTCATTCATAAATATGAAGATGTGCCTAAACCCACCTACCACCCTATCCATCCATGGCTTGCGCATCCCGTCTCTCTGGCCGGCGTAGTGCCTGTCCTTCCGTCCGCCCGCTCGTTTCGTCAGTTGGCTTAGGCATACGGAGTTAATTCGTAGTCTAAGATTTGATCAGATCGATGGTTGCAGCAGCAGGATCGACAGCACGCAGAGGGGGACCCGACCGATCTCTGGCTTACGCATCCCGTCCTTTCGGTCGGCTAAGCGCCCGCACGCTCGTTTCGTGGGTTGACTTAGGCATACGGAGTTCATTCCCAGTCTAAGATCCGACCGAACCAAGGGTTACGACAGCACATGCTGGGCTAGGGCTTGTGCTGGTGTTACATTTTTCTTCGTCGGGGCACCATCGTCGGAGCATCGCGGGAGAACCTGGGCGGCGGCATTGGGGTTCCGACGATCGGGGGGGCCAGAGGGTGTGCGCACAAGATGTCCGATGGGTGCTGGTACTCGGCCCTTATATTGGCCCCCTATCCCTCATCAAACCTCGAGAACTCACACCCCCTTAAAGAGCATTTGAGATTTTACAGGTTTGCTGCCAATAGCCATTAAAGTGTCTGAAATGGGGACACTTTTTTCAAATGGTCACAAAATCTTGTACACTTCGATTTTTTAGCTGAATTTTTTTGTACATGCCAAAAAAAATACAAGGATCACATCTACCAAGTTTGGGGCCAAAACTCCTTCCGAAAAAATTTTAAAATATTCAGAACCGCAAAAATTTCAAAAATCATGAAAAATAGAAAACGAGTCGTCTTGACATTAAACTTCATGCAAAGGCTTAAGGGACCATTGTATGAATTTACAAGCCATAAAAATGGCATTGGCAAGTAGAAATATGAAGATGTACCTAAACCCACCTACCACCCTATCGATCCATGGCTTGTGCATCCCGTCTCTCTGGCCGGCGTAGTGCCTGCCCGCCCGCCCACCCTCTCGTTTCGTCGGTTGGCTTAGACATACGGAGTTCATTCCCTGTCTAAGATCACACCAGACCGATGGTTGCAGCAGCAGGATCAACAGCATGCAGAGGGGGACCCAACCGATCCCCGGCTTGCGCATCCCGCCCCGCTGGCCGGCTAAACGCCCGCACGCTCGTTTCATGAGTTGACTTAGGCATACGGAGTTCATTCCCAGCCTAAGCATACGGAGTTCATTCCCAGTCTAAGATCGGACCGGATCGAGGGTTGAGGCAGTAGGATCGGCAGCACACAAATGGGGACCCGATCGATCTCCAGCTTGCGCATCCCACCCCTAGGGCCGACTGAGCGCCCGTGCGCTCGTTTCGTGGGTTGACTTAGGCATACGGAGTTCGTTCCCAGTCTAAGCATACGGATTTCATTCCCAGTCTAGAATCAGACCAGACCAAGGGTTGCGGCAGCACATGCTGGGCTCGGGCATGTGCTGGTGTCGAATTTTTCTTCACCGAGGCACCATCGCCGGAGCATCGTCGGAGAACCTGACCGTCGGCATTAGGGTTCCGGGGATCTAGGGGGTCGGGGGGTGTGTGCACATGATGTGCAATGGGTACTGGAACTTGGCCCTTATATTGGCCCCCTATCCCTCATCAAACCTCGAGAACTCACACCTCTTAAAGAGCATTTGAGATTTTACAGGTTTGCTGCTAGTAGCCATTAAAGTGTCTGAAAGGGGGACACTTGTTTCAAATGGTCACAAAATCTTGTACACTTCGAGTTTTAAGATGAACTTTTTTATGCGTGCCAACAAAAAACAAGGATCACCTCTACCAGGTTTGGGGCCAAAATGCCTTCCGAATAAATTTTCAAAAATCCCATCGTAAAATGTTTCAAAAATCGTGAAAAATAAAAAACCAGCCGTCTTGCCATGAAACTTCACATAAAGGCTTAAGGGACCATTGTATGAATTTACAAGCCTTAAAAATGGCATTGGCACGTAGAAATATGAAGATGTGCCTAAACCTACCTACCACCCTATCGATCCACGGCTTGCGCATCCCGTCTCTTTGGCCGGTGTAGTGCCCGTCCGTCCGCCCGCTCGTTTCGTCGGTTGGCTTAGGCATACGGAGTTCATTCCCAGTCCAAGATCAGACCAGACCGATGGTTGCAACAGCAGGATCAACACCACGTAGAGCGGGACCCGGCCGATCCCCGGCTTGCGCATCCCGCCCCTCTGGCCAGTTGAGAGCCTGTACGCTCGTTTCATGGGTTGAATTAGGCATACGGAGTTCATTCCCAGTCTAAGCATACGGAGTTCATTTCGAATCTAAGATCGGACCGGACCAAGGGTTACGATAGCACATGCTGGGCTCGGGCATGTGCTGCTGTCGTATTTTTCTTCGTCGGGGCACCATCGCCAGAGCATCGCCGTAGAACCTGATCGGCAGCATTAGGGTTCCGGCGATCGGGGGGGCCGGGGGGTGTGCACACATGATGTGCGATGGGTGCTGGTCTTGGCCCTTATATTGGCCCCCTATCCCTCATCAAACCTCAAGAACTCACACCCCGTTAAAGAGCATTTCAGATTTTACAGGTTTGCTGCCAGTAGCCATTAAAGTGTCTGAAATGGGGACACTTTTTTCAAATGGGCTCAAAATCTTGTATACTTCGATTTTTTAGCTGAATATTTTTGTACATGCCAACAAAAATACAAGGATCACGTCTACCAAGTTTGGGGCCAAAAATCCATCCGAAAAAATTTTAAAAAATCCTAAACCGTAAAAAGTTTCAAAAATCGTGAAAAATAGAAAACGAGTCGTCTTGCCATGAAACTTCACGTGAAGGCTTAAGGGACCATTGTATGAATTTACAAGCCATAAAAATGGCATTGGCACGTAGAAATATGAAGATGTGCCTAAACCCACCTACCACCCTATCGATCCACGGCTTACGCATCCTATCTCTCTAGCCGGCGTAGTCCTCGCCCGTCGGCCCGCCCGCCTGCTCGTTTCGTCAGTTGGCTTAGGCATACGGAGTTCATTCCCAGTCTAAGATCAGACCGGTTAGAGGGTTGCTGAGCAGGATCGGTAGCATGCTGAGCGGGACCCGACCGATCCCTGGCTTGCGCATCCCACCCCTCTGGCCGGCTGAGCGCCCGCACGTTCGTTTCATGGTTTAGATTAGGCATACAGAGTTCATTCCTAGTCTAAGCATACGGAGTTCATTCCCAGTCTAAGATCGGACCAGACCGAGGATTGTGACAGCAAATGCTGGGCTCGGGGATGTGCTGGTGTCGTATTTTTCTTCACCGGGGCACCATCGCTAGAGCATCGTCGGAGAACCTTACTGGCGGCATTGAGGTTCCAGCGATCGGGGGGCCGGGGGGGTCTACGCACATGATGTGGGATGGGTGCTGGTTCTTGGCCCTTATATTGGCCCCCTATCCCTCATCAAACCTCGAGAACTCACACCCCCTTAAAGAGCATTTAAGATTTTACAGGTTTGCTACCAGTAGCCATTCAAGTGTCTAAAATGGGGACACTTTTTTCAAATGGTCACAAAATCTTGTACACTTCGAGTTTTTAGCTGAATTTTTTTGTGCATGCCAAGAAAAATACAAGGATCACGTCTACCAAGGTTAGGGCCAAAAGTCCTTCCGAAAAAATTTAAAAAAATCTCGAACCGTAAAAAGTTTCAAAAATAGTGAAAAATAGAAAACGAGTCGTCTCGCCATGAAACTTCACGTGAATGCTTAAGGGACCATTGTATGATTTTACAAGCTCTAAAAATGGCATTGGCATGTAGAAATATGAAGATGTGCCTAAACCCACCTACCACCCTATCGATTCATGGCTTGCGCAACCCGTCTCTCTGGCCGACGTAGTGCCCGCCTGCCCGCCCGCTTGTTTCATCAGTTGGCTTAGGCATACGGAGTTCATTCCCAGTCTAAGATCAAATCAGACTGAGGGTTACGGTAGTAGGATTGAGAGCATGTAGAGGGGGACTCGACCGATCCCCGACTTGCACATCCCGCCCCTCTGGCCGGCTGAGTGCCCGCACGCTTGTGTCGTGGGTTGACTTTGGCATATGGAGTTCATTCCCAGTCTAAGCATACAGATTTTGTTCCCAGTCTAAGATCAGACTGGACCGAGGTTTGCGGCAGCACATGCTAGGCTCGAGCATATGCTGGTGCCGCATTTTTCTTCGTTGGGGCACCATCGTCGGAGCATCGCCGGAGACCCTGACCGACGGCATTGGGGTTCCGACGATCGGGGGGGCCAGGGGGTGTGCGGACATGATGTGCGATGGGTGCTGGTACTTGGCCCTTATAATGGCCCCCTATCCCTCATCAAACCTCGAGAACTCACACCCCCTTAAAGAGCTTTTGAGATTTTATAGGTTTGCTGCCAATAGCCATTAAAGTGTCAGAAATGGGGAAACTTTTTTAAATGGTCACAAAATCTTGTACACTTCGAGTTTTTAGCTGAATGTTTTTGTGCATGCCAAGAAAAATACAAGGATCACGTTTACCATGTTTGGGGCCAAAACTCCTTCCAAAAAAATTTTAAAAAATCTTGAATCGTAAAAAGTTTCAAAAATCGTGAAAATAGAAAACGAGTCGACTTGCCATGAAACTTCACGTGAAGGCTTAACGGACCATTGTATGAATTTACAAGCCATAAAAATGGCATTGGCATGCAGAAATATGAAGATGTGCCTAAACCCACCAACCAGCCTATCGATCCACGGCTTGCGCATCCGGTCTCTCTGGCCGACGTAGTGCCCGCCCGTCTGCCCGTTCATTTCGTCAGTTGGCTTAGGCATACGGAGTTCATTCCCAGTCTAAGATCAGACTGGACCGAGGGTTACAGCAGCACATGCTGGGCTGGGCATGTGCTGGTGCCGTATTTTTCTTCATCGGGGCACCATCACTGGAGCATCGCCGGAGAACCTGATCGGCGGCATTGGGGTTCCTACGATCGGGGGACCCGGAGGGGTGTGTGGACATGATGTGCGATGGGTGCTGGTACTTGACCCTTATATTGGCCCCCTATCCCTCATCAAACCTCAAAAACTCACACCCCCTTAAAGAGCATTTGAGATTTTACAGGTTTGCTGCTACTAGCCATTAAAGTGTCTGAAATGGGGACACTTTTTTCAAGTTGTCACAAAATCTTGTACACTTTGATTTTTTAGCTGAATTTTTTTGTGCATGCCAAGAAAAGTACAAGGATCACATCTACCAAGTTTAGGGCCAAAATCTTTTCGAAAAAATTTTAAAAAATCTCGAATCGTAAAAAGTTTCAAAAATAATGAAAAATAAAAAACGAGTCGTCTCGCCAAGAAACTTCACGCGAAGGCTTAAGGGACCATTGTATGAAATTACAAGCCATAAAAATGGCATTGGAATGGATTAGTCATATGGAGTTCATTCCCAGTCTAAGTTTAGACCGAACCGAAGGTTGTGATAGCAGGATCGACAGCACGTAGAGGGGGACCCGACCGATCCCCAGCTTGCGCATCCTGTCCCTCTGGTTGGCTGAGTGACTGCACGCTCGTTTCGTGAGTTGACTTATGCATACGGAGTTCATTCCCAGTCTAAGCATATCGAGTTCATTCCCAGTCTAACATCAGACTGGACCGAGGGTTGTGGCAGCACATTCTGGGCTCGAGCATGTGCTGGTGCCGCATTTCTCTTCGTCGGGGCACCATCGTCGGAGCATCGTCGGAGAACTTGATCGACGGCATTGGGGTTTCGGCGATCGAAGGGCCGGGGGGTGTGCGCACATGATGTGCAATGGGTGCTGGTACTTGGCCCTTATATTGGCCCCCTATCCCTCATCAAACCTCGAGAACTCACACCCCCTTAAAGAGAATTTGAGATTTTACAATTTTGCTCCCAATAGCCATTAAAGTGTCTAAAATGGGGAACTTTTTTCAAATGGTCACAAAATCTTGTGCACTTTGAGTTTTTAGCTGATTTTTTTTTGTGCATGCCAAAAAAAATACAAGGATCACATCTAACAAGTTTGGGGCCAAAACTCCTTCCAAAAAAATTTTAAAAAATCCATCACCGCAAAAAGTTTTAAAAATTGTGAAAAATAAAAAACGAGTCATCTTGCCATGAAACTTCATGTGAAGGCTTAAGGGACCATTGTATGAATTTACAAGCCATAAAAATGGCATTGGCATGCAGAAATATGAAGATGTGCCTAAACCCACCTACCACCCTACCGATCCACGGCTTTCGTATCCCGTCTCTCTGGCTGGCGTAGTGACCGCCTGCCCACTCATTTCATCGATTGGCTCAGGCATATGGAGTTCATTCCCAGTCTAAGATCGGACCGGACTGAGGGTTGCGGTAGCAGGATTGGCAGAATGCAGAGGGGGACCCGATCGATCCCGGTTTTGCACATCCCGCCCTTCTGGCCGGCTGAGTTTTTAGCTGAATGTTTTTGTGCATGCCAACAAAAATACAAGGATCATGTCTACCAAGTTTGGGGAGAAAACTAATTTCGAAAAAATTTTAAAAAATCTCGAACCGCAAAAAGTTTTCAAAATCGTGAAAAATAAAAAATGAGTCATCTTGCCATGAAACTTCATGTGAAGGCTTAAGGGACCATTGTATGAATTTACAAGCCATAAAAATGGCATTGGCATGTAGAAATAAGAAGATGTGCCTAAACCCACCTACCACCCTATCGATCCACGGCTTGCGCATCCCGTCTCTCTGGCCGGCGTAGTACCTACCCGTCCGCTCGTTTAATCAGTCGGCTCAGGCATATGGAGTTCATTCCCAGTCTAAGATCAAACCGGATTGAGGGTTGCGGCAATAGGATTGGTAGCATGCAGAGGGGGACCCGGTCGATCCCCTTCTTGCGCATCCCGCCCCTCTGGCCGACTGAGAGCCCGCACGCTCGTTTCGTGGGTTGACTTAGGCATACAGAGTTCATTCCCAGTCTAAGCATATGGAGTTCATTCCCAGTTTAAGATCAGATCGGACCGAGGGTTGCGGCAGCACATGCTGGGCTCAGGCAAGTGCTGGTTTCGCATTTTTCTTCGCTGGGGCACCATCGCCAGAGCATCGTTGGAGAACCTGACCGACGGCATTGGGGTTCCGACGATCGGGGGGGCCGGGGGGTGTGCCCGCATGATGTGCGATGGGTGCTTGTACTTGGCCCTTATATTGGCCCCCTATCCCTCATCAAACCTCGAGAAGTCACACCCCCTTAAAGAGCATTTGAGATTTTACAGGTTTGCTGCCAGTAGCCATTAAAGTGTCTGAAATGGGGACATTATTTTCGAATGGTCACAAAAAGTTGTACACTTCCAGTTTTTAGCTGACTTTTTTTGTGCATACCAACAAAAATACAAGGATCACGTCTACCAAGTTTGGGGCCAAAACTCCTTTCGAAAAAATTTTAAAAAATCCCGAACCACAAAAAGTTTAAAAAATCGTGAAAAATAAAAAACAAGTCGTCTTGCCATGAAACTTCACGTGAAGGCTTAAGGGACCATTGTATGAATTTACAAGCCATATAAATGGCATTGGCATGCAGAAATATGAATGTGAGTCTAAACCCACCAACCACCCTATCGATCTACGGCTTACGCATCCCGTCTCTATGGCCGGCATAGTGCCCGTCTGCCCGCCTGCTCGTTTCGTCGGTTGGCTTAGGCATACAGAGTTCATTCCTAGTCTAAGATCGGACCAGACCGAGGGTTGCGGCAGCAGGATCGGCAGTACGTAGAGGGGGACCCGACCGATCCCCAGCTTGCGCATCCTGCCCCTCTGGCCGGCTAAGCACCCGCACGCTCGTTTCGTTGGTTGACTTAGGCATACGGAGTTCATTCCCAGTCTAAGCATACCGAGTTCATTCCTAGTGTAAGATCAGACCGGACCAAGGGTTACGACAGCACATGCTGGGCTCGAGCGTGTGCTGGTGCTGAATTTTTCTTTGTCGGGGCACCATCATCGGAGAACCTGACCGGCGACATTGGGGTTTCGACGATCGGGGGGGCTGGGGGGTGTGCGCAGATGATGTGCGATGGTTGTTGGTACTTCACCCTTATGTTGGCCCCCTATCCCTCATCAAACATCAAGAACTCACACTTGCTTAAAGAGCATTTGAGATTTTCAGGTTTGCTGTCAGTAGCCATTAAAGTGTCTGAAATGGGGACACTTTTTTCAAATGGACACAAAATCTTGTACACTTCGAGTTTTTAGCTGAATATTTTTGTGCAAGCCAAAAAAAATACAAGGATCAAGTCTACCAAGTTTGGGGCCAAAACTCCTTCCGAAAAAATTTTCAAAAATCCTTAACCGCAAAAAGTTTCAAAAATTGTAAAAAATAGAAAACGAGTCGTCTGGCCATGAAACTTCACGTGAAGGCTTAAGGGACCATTGTATGAATTTACAAGCCATAAAAATGGCATTCGCACACAGAAATATGAAGATGTGCCTAAACCCACCTACCACCCTATCGATCCATGGCTTGCGCATCCCGTCTCTCTGGCCGACGTAATGCCCGCCCGTCCGCCCGCCCGCTCATTTTGTCAGTTGGCTTAGGCATACGGAGTGCATTCCCAGTCTAAGATCGGACCGGACTGAGGGTTGAGGCAGCAGGATCGGTAGCATGCAGACGGGGACTCGATCGATCCTCGGCTTGCGCATCCCGCCCCTCTGGTCGGTTGAGCGCCCGTAAGCTCGTTTCGTGGGTTGACTTAGGCATACGGAGTTCATTCCCAGTCTAAGATCAGACCAGACCGAGGGTTACGGTAGCACATGCTGGGCTCGGGCATGTGCTGGTGCCGTATTTTTCTTCGCGAGGGCACCATCGCTGGAGCATCGCCGGAGAACCTGACCGACGGCATTGGGGTTCCGGCAATCGAGGGGGCCGAGGGGGGTGTGCGCACGTGATGTGTGATGGGTGCTGGTACTTGGCCCTTATATTGGCTCGTTATCCCTCATCAAACCTCGAGAACTCCCACCCCCTTAAAGAGCATTTGAGATTTTACAGGTTTGCTACCAGTAGCCATTAACGTTTCTGAAATGGGGACACTTTTTTCAAATGGTCACAAAATCTTGTACACTTTGAGTTTCTAGCTGAATATTTTTATGCATGCCAACAAAAATACAAGGATCATGTCTACCAAATTTGGGGCCAAAACTCCTTTCGAAAAAATTTTTAAAAATCCCGAACCGTAAAAAGTTTTGAAAATCGTAAAAAATAGAAAATGAGTCGTCTGGCCATGAAACTTCACGTGAAGGCTTAAGGGACCATTGTATGAATTTACAAGCCATAAAAATGGCATTGGCACACAAAAATATGAAGATGTGCATAAACCCACCTACCACCCTATCGATCCACGGCTTACGCATCCCGTCTCTCTGGCCGGCGTAGTGCCCGCCCGTCCGCTCGTTTTGTCGTTTGGCTTAGGCATACGGAGTGCATTCCCAGTCTAAGATCGGACTAGATTGAGGGTTGCGGCAGTAGGATCGGTAGCACACAGAGGGGGACCCGACCGATCCCAGGCTTACGTATCCCGCCCCTCTGGCCGGTTGAGCGCCCGTACGCTCGTTTCGTGGGTGGACTTAGGCATACGGAGTTCATTCCCAGTCTAAGATCAGATCGGACTGAGGGTTGCTGCAGCACATGCTGCGGTCGGGCATGTGCTGATGCCACATTTTTTTTCGTCGGGGCACCATCATCGGCGCATCACCAAAGAACCTGACCGATGGCACTAGGGTTCCGGCGATCGGCGGGGCCGGGGGGTGTGCGCACATGATGTGCGATGGGTGCTGGTACTTGGCTCTTATATTGACCCCCTATCCCTCATCAAACCTTGAGAACTCACATCCCCTTAAATAGCATATGAGATTTTACAGGTTTGCTGCCAGTAGCCATTAAAGTGTCTGAAATGGACACACTTTTTTCGAATGGTCACAAAATCTTGTACACTTCGAGTTTTTAGTTGATTTTTTTTGTGCATGCCAAAAAAAATACACGGATCACGTCTACCAAGTTTGGGGCCAAAACTCCTTCCGAAAAAATTTTAAAAAATCTTGAACCGTAAAAAGTTTTGAAAATCATGAAAAATAGAAAACGAGTCATCTTGCCATGAAACTTCACCTGAAGGCTTAAGGGACCATTGTATGAATTTACAAGCCATAGAAATGGCATTGGCATGCAGAAATATGAAGATGTACCTAAACCAACCTACCACCCTATCGATCCACGGCTTGCACATCCCGTCTCTCTAGCGGGCGGGCCCGCCTGCTCGTTTCGTCGGTTGGCTTAGGCATACGGAGTTCATTCCCAGTCTAAGATCAGACCAGACCAAGGGTTGTGGTAGCATGCAGAGGGGGACCCGTTCGATCCCCAGCTTGTGCATGCCACCCTTCTGGTCGGCTGAGCGCCCGCACGCTCGTTTCGTGGGTTGACTTAGGCATACGGAGTTCATTCCTAGTCTAAGATCAGACTGGACCGAGGGTTGCGGCAGCACATGCTGGGCTCGGGCATGTGCTGGTGCTGCATTTTTTTTCGTCGGGGCACCATCATCGGAGCATCACCGGACAACCTGACCGATGGCATTGGGGTCCGATGATAAGCGGGGCTGGAGGGTGTGCGCACATGATGTGTGATGGGTGCTGGTACTTCGCTCTTATATTGGGCCCCTATCCCTCATCAAACTTCGAGAACTCACACCCCCTTAAAGTGTATTTGAGATTTAACAGGTTTGCTGCCAGTAGCAACTAAAGTGTCTAAAATGGGGTCACTTTTTTCAAATGGTCACAAAATCTTGTACACTTTGAGTTTTTAGCTGAATTTTTTTGTGCATGCCAAAAAAAATACAAGGATCATGTCTATCAAGTTTGGGGCTAAAAATCCTTTCAAAAAAATTTTAAAAAATCTAGAACTGCAAAAAGTTTTTAAAATTCTGAAAAATAGATAACGAGTCGTCCTGCCATGAAACTTCACGTGAAGGCTTAAGGGACCCTTGTATGAATTTACAAGCCATAAAAATGGCATTGGCACGTAGAAATATGAAGATGAGCCTAAACCCACCTACCACCCTATCGATCCACGGCTTGCGCATCCCGTCTCTCTGGCCGGCGTAGTGCCCGCCCATCCACCTGCTCGCTCATTTTGTTGGTTAGCTTAGGCATACGGAGTTCATTCCCAGTCTAAGATTGGACCGGACCGAGGGTTGCGGTAGCAAGATCAGTAGCACGTAGAGGGGGACTCGACTGGTCCCCGACTTGCGCATCCCGCCCCTCTGGCAGGCTGAGCGCCCACACGCTCGTTTCATGGGTTGACTTAGGCATACAGAGTTCATTCCCAGTCTAAGCATATGGAGTTCATTCCCAGTCTAAGATTGGACTGGACCGACGGTTGCAGTAGCACATGCTGGGCTCGAGCATGTGCTGGTGCTGCATTTTTTTTCGTCGGGGCACCATCATCGGAGCATCATCGGAGAACCTGACCGATGGCATTGGGGTCCGGCGATCAGCGGGGTCGGGGGGTGTGCGCACATGATGTGTGATGGGTGCTGGTACTTCGCTCTTATATTGGGCCCCTATCCCTCATCAAACCTCGAGAACTCACACCCCCTTAAAGAGTATTTGAGATTTTATAGGTTTGCTGCCAGTAGCAATTAAAGTGTCTAAAATGGGGTCACTTTTTTCAAATGGTCACAAAATCTTGTACACTTCGAGTTTTTAGCTGAATTTTTTTGCGCATGCCAAAAAAAATACAAGGATCACGTCTACCAAGTTTAGGGCCAAAAATCCTTTAGAAAAAAATTTAAAAAATCTCGAATCGTAAAAAGTTTTGAAAAACGTAAAAAATAGAGAACGAGTCATCTTGCCATTAAACTTCACGTGATGGCTTCAGGGACCATTGTACGAATTTACGAGCCATAAAAATGGAATTGGCATGCAGAAATATGAAGATGTGCCTAAACCCACCTACCACCCTATCGATCCACGGCTTGCGCATCCCATCTCTTTAGCCGGCGTAGTGCCCGCCCACACGCCCGCCCGCCCGCTCGTTTCGTCGGTTGGCTTAGGCATACGGAGTTCCTTCCCAGTCTAAGATCAGACCAGACCGAGGGTTACAGTAGCAGGATCAGCAGCACGTAGAGGGGGACCCAGCCTATCCCCAGCTTACGCATTCCGCCCCTCTGGCCAACTGAGGGCCGTACGCTCGTTTTGTTGGTTGACTTAGGCATACAGAGTTCATTCCCAGTCTAAGCATACGAAGTTCATTCCCAATCTAAGATCGAACTGGATCGAGGGTTGCGCTAGCACATGCTAGGCTCGGGCATGTGCTGGTGCCGCATTTTTTTTCGTCGAGGCACCATCGTCGTGGCATCATCGGAGAACCTGACCGACGGCATTGGGGTTCCAGTGATCCGGGGGGCCGGGCGGTGTGCGCACATGATGTGCGATGGGTGCTGGTACTTGGCCCTTATATTGGCCCTGTATCCATCATCAAACCTCGAGAACTCACACGCCCTTCAAGAGCATTTGAGATTTTACAGGTTTGCTGCCAGTAGCCAATAAAGTGTCTTGTACACTTCGAGTTTTTGGCTAAATTTTTTTTTGCATGCCAACAAAAATACAAGGATCACGTCTTCCAAGTTTGGGTCCAAAACTCTTTTTGAAAAAATTTAAAAAAATCCCAAACTGTAAAAAGTTTCAAAAATCGTGAAAAATAGAAAATGAGTCGTGTTGCTATGAAACTTCACGTGAAGGCTTAAGGGACCATTGTATGAATTTACAAGCCATAAAAATGGCATTGGCAAATAGAAATATGAAGATGCACCTAAACCAACCTACCACCCTATCGATCCACGGCTTGCGCATCCCATCTCTATGGCCAGCGTAGTGCCCGCCCGCTCGTTTCGTCAGTTGGCTTAGGCATACGGAGTTCATTCCTAGTCTAAGATCAGACCAGACCAAGGGTTGTGGTGGCAGGATCTGTAGTACATAGAGGGGGACCCGACTGATCCCCGACTTGCCCATCCCGCCTTTCTGGCCGGCTGAGCACCCGCACGCTCGTTTTGTGGGTTAACTTAGGCATACGGAGTTCATTCCCAGTCTAAGCATACGGAGTTCATTCCCAGTCTAAGATTGGACCAGATCAAGGGTTTTGGTAGCACATGCTGGGCTCGAGCATGTGCTGGTGACGCATTTCTCTTCGTCGGGTCACCATCGTCGGAGCATCACCGGAGAACCTGACCGGCGACATTAGGGTTTTGACGATCGGGGGGGTCGGGGGGTGTGCTTACATGATGTGCGAAGGGTGCTGGTATTTGGCCCTTATAGTGGCCCCCTATCCCTCATCAAACCTCGAGAACTCACACCCCCTTAAAGAGCATTTGAGATTTTACAGGTTTGCTGCCAGTAGCCATTAAAGTGTCTGAAATGGGGACACTTCTTACAAATGCTCACAAAATCTTGTACACTTCGAGTTTTTAGCTGAAGTTTTTTGTGCAAGCCAAGAAAAATGGAAGGATCACGTCTACCAAGTTTGGGGCCAAAACTCCTTCCTAGAAAACTTTAAAAAATCCTGAACCGTAAATAGTTTCAAAAATCATGAAAAATAGAAAATGAGTCGTCTTGCCATGAAACTTCACGTGAAGGCTTAAGGGACCATTATATGAATTTGCAAGCCATAAAAATGGCATTGGCACGTAGAAATATGAAGATGTGCCTAAACCCACCTACCACCCTATCGATCCACGGCTTGCGCATCTCGTCTCTCTGGCCGGCGTAGTACCCGCACGCCCGCCTGCCCACTCGTTTCGTCGGTTGGCTTCGGCATACGGAGTTCATTCCTAGTCTAAGATCAGACTTAACCAAGGGTTGCGGTAGCAGGATTGGTAGCACGTAGAGAGGGACCCGACCGATCCCTGACTTGCCCATCCCGCCCCTCTGGCCGGCTGAACGCCCCCACTCTCATTCCGTGGGTTGAGTTAGGCATACGGACTTCATTCCCAGTCTAAGATCGGACCGGACTAAGGGTTACGACAGCACATGCTGGGCTCGAGCATGTGCTGGTGTCATATTTTTCTTTACCGGGGCACCATCGCTGGAGCATCGTCAGAGAACATGATCGACGGCATTGGGGTTCCGACGATCGGGGGGCCGAGGGGGTGTGCACACATGATGTGCAATGGGTGCTGGTACTTGGCCCTTATATTGGCCCCCTATCCCTCAACAAACCTCGAGAACTAACACCCCCTTAAAGAGCATTTGAGATTTTACAGGTTTGCTGCCAATAGCCATTAAAGTGTCTGAAATGGGGACACTTTTTTCAAATGGTCACAAAATCTTGTACACTTCGAGTTTTTAGCTGAATTGTTTTGGGCATGTCAACAAAAATACAAGGATCACGTCGACCAAGTTTGGGGCCCAAACTCCTTCCGAAAAAATTTTAAAAAATCTCGAATCGTAAAAAGTTTCAAAAAATGTGAAAAATAGAGAACGAGTCGTCTGGCCATGAAACTTCACGTGATGGCTTCAGGGACCATTGTATGAATTTACAAGCCATAAAAATAGAATTGGCATGCAGAAATATGAAGATGTGCCTAAACCCACCTACAACCCTATCGATCCATGGCTTGCGCATCCCGTCTCTCTGGCCGACGTAGTGCCCGCCCACCCGCCCGCCCGCTCGCTTGTTTCGTCGGTTGGCTTAGGCATACAGAGTTCATTCCCAGTCTAAGATCAGACCGGATCGAGGATTGCGGCAGCAGGATTGGCAGCACGCAAAGGGGGACCCAGCCGATCCCCAGCTTGCACATCCTACCCCTCTGGCTGGCTGAACGCCCGCACGCTCATTTCGTGGGTTGACTTAGGCATACAAAGTTCATTCCCTGTCTAAGGTTGGACCAAACCGAGGGTTGCGGCAGCACATGCTGGGCTCAGGCATGTGCTGGTGCCGCATTTCTCTTCCCCGGGGCACCATCGTCGGAGCATCGTCGGAGAACCTGACCGACGACATTGGGGTTTCGGCGATCGGGGGGGCCGAGGGGTGTGCGCACATGATGTGCTATGGGTGCTGGTATTTGAAACTTCACGTGAAGGCTTAAGGGACCATTGTATGAATTTACAAGCCATAAAAATGGCATTGGCACATAGAAATATGAACATGCACCTAAATCGACCTACCACCCTATTGATCCATGGCTTGCGCATCCCGTCTCTCGGCCGGCGTAGTGCCCGCCCTCCTGCCCATCCGCTCGTTTCTTCGGATGGCTTAATCATACAGAGTTCATTCCCAGTCTAAGATCGGACCAGACCGAGGGTTGCGGCAGCAAGATCGGCAGAACGCAGAGGGGGACCCGACCGATCGTCGGGTTGCGCATCCCACCCCTCTGGCCTACTGAGTGCCCGCACGGTCGTTTCGTCGGTTGACTTAGGCATACGGAGTTCATTCCCAGTCTAAGATCGGATCGGGCTGAGGGTTGTGACAGCACATACTGGGCTCGGGCATGTGCTGATGCCATATTTTTCTTCGTCGGGGCACCATCACTGGAGAATCGTCGGAGAACCTGACCTGTAACATTGGGGTTCCGACGATCGGGGGGGCCGGGGGGTGTGCGCACATGATGTGCGAAGGGTTCTTGTACTTGGCCCTTATATTGGCCCCCTATCCCTCATCAAACCTCGAGAACTAACACCCCCTTAAAGAGCATTTGAGATTTTACAGGTTTGCTGCCAGTAGCCATTAAAGTGTCTGAAATGGGGACACTTTTTTCAAATGGTCACAAAATCTTGTACACTTTGAGTTTTTAGCTGAATTTTTTTGTGCATGCCAAAAAAAATACAAGGATCACGTCTACCAAGTTTGGGGCCAAAAATCCTTTCGAAAAAATTTTAAAAAATCCCAAACCGTAAAAAGTTTTGAAAATCGTGAAAAATAGAAAACGAGTTGTCTGGCCATGAAACTTCACGTAAAGGCTTAAGGGACCATTGTATGAATTTACAAGTTATAAAAATGGCATTGGCATGTAGAAATATGAAGATGTGCCTAAACCCACCTACCACCCTATCGATCCAAGGCTTGCGCATCTCGTCTCTCTAGCCGGAGTAGTGCTCGCCCGCCCGCCTGCCTGCCCGCTTGTTTCGTCGGTTGGCTTAGGCATACGGAGTTGATTCCCAGTCTAAGATTGGACCAGACCAAGGGTTACGACAGAAGGATCGGTAGCACGCAGAGGGGGACCCAGCTGATCCCCTGCTTGCGCATCCCACCCCTTTGGCCGGCTGAACGCTCGTTTTATGGGTTGACTTAGGCATACGGAGTTCATTCCCAGTCTAAGCATATGGAGTTCATTCCTAGTCTAAGATCGGACGGGACCGAGGATTGTGGCAGAACATGCTGGGCTCGAGCATGTGCTGGTGTCGCATTTTTCTTCGTCGGGGTACCATCGTCGGAGCATCGTCGGAGAACCTGACCAGCGGCATTGGGGTTCCGGCGATCGAGGGGGCCGGGGGGGTGTGCGCACATGATGTGCGATGGGTGCTGGTACTTGGCCCTTATATTGGCTCCCTATGCGTCACAAACCTCAAGAACTCTCACCCACTTAAAGAGCATTTGATATTTTACAGGTTTGCTGCCAGTAGCCATTAAAGTGTCTGAAATGGGGACACTTTTTTCAAATGGTCACAAAATCTTGTACACTTCGAGTTTTTAGTTGAATTTTTTTGTGCATGCCAACAAAAATAGAAGGATCACGTCTACCAAGTTTGGGGCCAAAACTCCTTTCGAAAAATTTTAAAAAATCCTGAACCGTAAAAAGTTTCAAAAATCGTGAAAAATAGAAAACGAGTCGTCGTGCCATGAAACTTCACGTGAAGGCTTAAGGGACCATTGTATGAATTTACAAGCCACAAAAATGAAAGTGGCACGTAGAAATATGAAGATGTACCTAAACCCACCAACCACCCATCGATCCACGGCTTGCGCATCCCGTCTCTCTGGTCGGCGTAGTGCCCGCCCGCCCGCCTGCTTGCCCACTTGTTTCTTCGGTTGGTTTAGGCATACGGAGTTCATCCCAATCTAAGATCAGACCGAACAGAGGGTTGTGGCAGTAGGATCGGCAGCATGCAGAGGGGGACCCGACCGATTCCTGTGTTGCGCATCCCGCCCCTCTGGCCTGCTGAGCGCCCGCACGCTCGTTTCGTGGGTTGTCTTAGGCATACGGAGTTCATTCCAAGTTTAAGCTTACGGAGTTCATTCTCCATCTAGGCATACGGAGTTCTTCGGACCGGACTGAGGGTTGTGACAGCACATGCTGGGCTCGGGCATGTGCCGCATTTTTCTTCGTCGGGGCACCATTCCCGGAGCATCGTCGGAGAACCTGAACGGTGGCATTGGGGTTCCGACGATCGGAGGGGCTGGGGGGAAGTGCGCACATGATGTGCAATGGGTGCTGGTACTTCGCCCTTATATTGGCCCCCTATCCCTCAACAAACCTCGAGAACTAACACCCCCTTAAAGAGCATTTGAGATTTTACAGGTTTGCTGCCAGTAGCCATTAAAGTGTCTGAAATGGGGACACTTTTTTCAAATGGTCACAAAATCTTGTACACTTCGAGTTTTTAGCTGAATTTTTTTGTGCAAGCCAACAAAAATACAAGGATCTTGTTGACAAAGTTTCGGGCCAAAAATATTTCCAAAAAAATTTTAAAAAATCCCGAACCACAAAAAGTTTAAAAAATCTTGAAAAATAGAAAATGAGTCGTCTTGCCATGAAACTTCACGTGAAGGCTTAAGGGACCATTGTATGAATTTACAAGCCATAAAAATGGCATTGGCATGCAGAAATATGAAGATGTGCCTAAACCCACCAACCACCCTATCGATCCACGGCTTGCGCATCCCGTCTCTCTGGCCGACGTAGTGCCCACCCGCCCACCCTCCCGCTCGTTTCGTCGGTTGGCTCAGGCATACGAAGTTCATTCCCAGTTGAAGATCAGACTGGATGAGGGTTGTGGTAGTAGGATCGGCAGCACGCAGAGGGGGACCCGACCGATCCCCGGATTGCGCATCCCACCCCCCTGGCTGGCTGAGCAGCCGCACGCTCGTTTCATGGGTTGACTCAGGCATACGGAGTTCATTCCCAGTCTAAGCATACAGAGTTCATTCCCAGTCTAAGATCGGACCAGATCGAGGGTTGCGGCAGCACATGCTGGGCTCGGGCATGTGCTGGTGCCACATTTTTCTTCGTCAGGGCACCATCGTCGAAGCATCGTCGAAGCATCGTCGGAGAACCTGACCGACGACATTGGGGTTCCAACGATCGGGGGGGTGGGGGGTCTGCGCACATGATGTCCAATGGGTGCTGGTACTTGGCCCATAATTGGCCCCCTATCCCTCATCAAACCTCGGGAACTCACACCCCCTTAAAGAGCATTTGAGATTTTACAGGTTTGCTGCCAGTAGCCATTAAAGTGTCTGAAATGGGGACACTTTTTTCAAATGGTCACAAAATCTTGTACGCTTCGAGTTTTTAGCTGAAATTTTTTGTGCATGCCAAAAAAAATACAAGGATCATGTCTACCAAGTTTGGGGCCAAAACTCCTTCCGAAAAAATTTTACAAAAATCGGAACCGCAAAAAGTTTCAAAAATCCTGAAAAAAAGAAAACAAGTCATCTTGCCATGAAACTTCACGTGAAGGCTTAGGGGACCATTGTACGAATTTACAAGCCATAAAAATGGCATTGGAACATAGGAATATGAAGTTGTGCCTAAACCCACCTACCACCCTATCGATCCACGGGTTGCGCATCTCGTCTCTCTGGCCGACGTAGTGCCCGCCCGCCCCCCCGCTCGTTTCTTCAGTTGGCTTAGGCATACGAAGTTCATTCCTAGTCTAAGATCGGACCAGACCGAGGGTTGCGGCAGCACATGCTGGGCTCCGGCATGTGCTGGTGCCGCATTTTTCTTCACCGGGGCACCATCATCGGAGCATCGCCGGAGAACCCGACCAACGGCATTGGGTTCCGGCAATCGAGGGGGCCGGGGGGGGTGCACGCAAATGAGGTGCGGTGGGTGCTGTTACTTGGCCCTTATATTGGCCCCCTATCCCTCATCAAACCTCAAGAACTCACACCCCCTTAAAGTGCATTTGAGATTTTACAGGTTTGCTTCCAGTAGCGATTAAAGTGTATGAAATGGAGACACTTTTTTCAAATGGTCACAAAATCTTGTACACTTCGAGTTTTTAGCTGAATTTTTTTTTGCATGCCAAAAAAAATACAAGGAACACGTCTACCAAGTTTGGGGCCAGAACTCCTACCGAAACAATTTTAAAAAATTTGAAACCGCAAAAAGTTTCAAAAATCGTGAAAAATAGCAAACAAATCATCTTGCCATGAAGCATCACGTGAAGGCTTAAGGGAACATTGTATGAATTTACAAGCCATAAAAATGCCATTGGCATGCTGAAATATGAAGATGTGCCTAAACCCACCTACCACCCTATCGATCCATGACTTGCGCATCCCGTCTCTCTGGCCGACGTAGTGCTCGCCCGCCAACCCGCTCGTTTCTTCGGTTGGCTTAGGCATACGGAGTTCATTCCTAGTCTAAGATTGGACTAGACCAAGGGTTGCAGCAGCACATGCTGGGCTCGGGCATGTGCTGGTGTGGCATTTTTCTTCGCCGGGGCGTCATCGTCGGAGCATCGCCGGAGAACCCGACCGACGGCATTGGGTTCCGACGATCGGGGGGCCGAGGGGGTGTGCGCAAATGATGTGCAATGGGTGCTGGTACTTGGCCCTTATATTGGCCCCCTATCCCTCATCAAACCTCAAGAACTCACACCCCCTTAAAGAGCATTTGAGATTTTACAGGTTTGCTGCCAGTAGCAATTAAAGTGTCTGAAATGGAGACACTTTTTTCAAATGGTCACAAAATCTTGTACACTTCGAGTTTTTAGCTGAATTTTTTTTTGCATGCCAAAAAAAATACAACGATCACGTCTACCAAGTGTGGGGCCAAAACTCCATCCGAAAAAATTTTAAAAAATCCGAAACCGCAAAAAGTTTCAAAAATCGTGAAAAATAGAAAACAAATCGTCTTGCCATGAAACTTCACGTGAAGGCTTAAGGGACCATTGTATGAATTTACAAGCCAAAAAAATGCCATTGGCATGCAAAAATATGAAGATGTGCCTAAACCCACCTACCACCCTATCGATCCACAGCTTGCGCATCCCGTCTCTCTAGCCGGCGTAGTGCCCGACCGCCCTCCCGCTCTCCCGCTCGTTTCTTTGGTTGGCTTAGGCATACGGAGTTCATTCCCAGTCTAAGATCGGACCGGACCGAGGGTTGTGGCAGCACATGCTGGGCTCGGGCATGTGCTGGTGTTGCATTTTTCTTCGTCGAGGCACCATCGTCGGAGCGTCACCGGAGAACCTGATCGACGGCATTGGGGTTACGGCGATCGGGGGGGCCGGAGGGGTGTGTGCACATGATGTGTGATGGGTTCTGGTACTTGGCCCTTATATTGGCCCCCTATCCCTCATCAAACCTCGAGAACTCACACCCCCTTAAAGGGCATTTGAGATTTTACAGGTTTGCTGCCATTAGCCATTAAAGTGTCTAAAATGGGGACACTTTTTTCAAATGGTCACAAAATCTTGTACACTTCGAGTTTTTAGCTGAATTTTTTTGTGCATGCCGACAAAAATACAAGGATAATGTGTACCAAGTTTAGGGGGCAAAACTCCTTCCGAAAAAATTTAAAAAAATCCGGAATTGCAAAAAGTTTCAAAAATCATGAAAAATAGAAAACAAGTTGTCTTGCCATGAAACTTCACGTGAAGGCTTAAGGGACCATTGTAAGAATTTACAAGCCATAAAAATGGCATTGGCATGCAGAAACATGAAGATGTGCCTAAACCCACCTACCACCCTATCGATCCACGGCTTGCGCATCCCGTCTCTCTGGCCGACGTAGTGCCCGCCCGCCCACCCGCTCATTTCTTCGTTGGCTTAGGCGTACGGAGTTCATTCCCAGTCTAAGATCAGACCGGATCGAGGGTTGCGGCAACACATGCTGGGCTCGAGCATGTGCTGGTGCTGCATTTCTCTTCATCGGGGCACCATCGTCGGAGCATCACCAGAGAACCTGACCGGCGACATTGGGGTTCCGGCGATCGGGGGGTGGGGGGCTGTGGGGTGTGCGCAAATGATGTGCGATGGGTGCTGGTACTTGGCCCTTATATTGGCCCCCTATCCCTTATCAAACCTCGAGAACTCACACCCCCTTAAAGAGCATTTGAGATTTTACAGGTTTGCTGCCAGTAGCTATTAAAGTGTCTGAAATGGGGACCATTGTACGAATTTAAAAGCCATAAAAATGGCATTGGCATGCAGAAATATGAAGATGTGCCTAAACCCACCTACCACCCTATCGATCCACGGCTTGGGCATCCCGTCTCTCTGGTCGACGTAGTACCTGCCCGCCCGTCCGCTCGTTTCGTCAGTTGGCTTAGGCATATGAAGTTCATTCCCAGTCCAAGATTTGACCAAACCAAGGGTTCTGATAGCAGGACCAGCAGCACGTAGAGGGGGACCCGACTGATCCCCGGCTTGCGCATCCCGCCCCTCTGGCCGGCTGGAGAACCTGACCGATGGCATTGGGGTTCTGGCGATCGGGGGGGCCGGGGGGTGTGCGCACATGATGTGCAATGGGTGCTGGTACTTGTCACTTATATTGGCCCGTTATCCCTCATCAAACCTCAAGAACTCACACCCCCTTAAACATCATTTGAGATTTTACAGGTTTGCTGCCAGTAGCCATTCAAGTGTCTGAAATGGGTATACTTTTTTCAAATGGTCACAAAATCTTGTACAGTTTGAGTTTTTAGCTGAATTTTTTTTAGCAAGCCAATAAAAATACAAGGATCACGTCTACCAAGTTTGGGGCCAAAACACCTTCGAAAAAAATTTTAAAAAATCCCGAATCGTAAAAATTTTCTAAAATCATGAAAAATAGAAAACAAGTCGTCTTGCCATGAAACTTCACGTGAAGGCTTAAGGGACCATTGTATGAATTTCCAAGCCATAAAAATGGCATTGGCATGCAGAAATGTGAAGATGTGCCTAAACCCACCTTCCACCCTATCGATCCACGGCTTGCGCATCCCGTCTCTCTGGCCGACGTAGTGCCCGCCCGCCCGTCCGCACGCTCGTTTCGTCGGTTGGCTTAGGCATACGGAGTTCATTCCCAGTATAAGATCAGACCAGACCGAGGGTTGTGGCAGCAAGATCGGTAGCACACAAAAGGGGAACCTATCGATCCCCAGCTTGTGCATCCCGTCCCTCGGCCGATTGAGCGCCCGCATGCTCGTTTCGTGGGTTGACTTAGGCATACGGAGTTCATTCCCAGTCTAAGCATATAGAGTTCATTCCCAGTCTAAGATTGGACTAGACCGAGGGTTGCGGTAGCACATGCTGGGCTCGGGCATGTGCTGGTGCTGCATTTGTCTTCGCCAGGGCACCATCGTCGGAGCATCGCCAGAGAACCTGACCGACGACATTGAGGTTTCGATGATCGGGGGGGCCGGGGGGGGGTGTGCTCAAATGATGTGCGATGGGTGCTGGTATTTGGCCCTCATATTGGCCCCCTATCTATCATCAAACCTCAAGAACTCACACCCCCTTAAAGAGCATTTCAAATTTTATAGGTTTGCTGCCAGTAGGCATTAAAGTGTCTGAAATGGGGACACTTCTTTCAAATGGTCACAAAATCTTGTACACTTCGAGTTTTTAGTTGAAGTTTTTTGTACATGCCAAAAAAAATACAAGGATCACGTGTACCAAGTATGGGGCCAAAACTCCTTCCGAAAAAATTTAAAAAAATCTCGAACCGTAAAATGTTTCAAAAATCATGAAAAATAGAACATGAGTCATCTTGCCATGAAACTTCACGTGAAGGCTTAAGGGACCATTGGATGAATTTACAAGCCATAAAAATGGCATTGGCATGCAAAAATATGAAGATGTGCATAAACCCACCTACCACCCTATCGATCCACGGTTTACGCATCCCGTCTCTCTGGTCGGCATAGTGCCCGCACGCCTGCCCGCTCGTTTCGTTGGTTGGCTTAGGCAAACGTAGTTCATTCCCAGTCTAAGATCAGATTGGACCAAGGGTTGTGGTAGCAGGATTGATAGCACGCAGAAGGGGACCCGATCGATCCCCGGCTTGCCCATCCCGCCCCTTTAGCCGGCTGAGCGCCCGCACACTCGTTCATGGGTTGACTTAAGCATACGGAGTTCATTCCCAGTCTAAGATTGGATCGGACCGAGGGTTGCGATAGCACATGCTGGGCTCGAGCATGTGCTGGCAACCCATTTTTCTTCGTCGGGCCACCATCGCTGGAGCATCACCGGAGAACCTGACCGATGGCATTGGGGTTCCGACGATCGGGGGGTCGGGGGGGTGTGCACACATGATGTGTGATGGGTGCTGGTACATGGCCCTTATATTGGCCCCCTATCCCTCATCAAACCTCAAGAACTCACACCCCCTTAAAGAGGATTTGAGATGCTATAGGTTTGCTGCCAGTAGCCATTAAAGTGTCCGAAATGGGGACACTTCTTTCAAATGGTCACAAAATCTTGTACACTTAGAGTTTTTAGCTGAATTTTTTTGTGCAAGCCAACAAAAATACAGGGATGACGTCTACCATGTTTGGGGCCAAAATGCCTTTCGAAAAAATTTTAAAAAATCCCGAACCACAAAAAGTTTCAAAAATCGTGAAAAATAGAAAACGAGTCGTCTTGCCATGAAACTTCACGTGAAGGCTTAAGGGACCATTGTATGAATTTACAAGCCATAAAAATGGCATTGGCATGTAGAAATATGAAGATGTGCCTAAACCCACCTACCACCCTATCGATCGACGGCCTGCGCATCCCGTCTTTTTGGTCGACGTAGTGCCCGCCCACCTACCCACCCGCTTGTTTCGTCGGTTGGCTTAGGCATACGGAGTTCATTCCCGGTCTAAGATCGGTTTGGACCGAGGGTTGCGGTAGCAGGATCGACAGCACGCAGAGGGGGACCCAGTCGATCCCCAACTTGCGCATCCCGCCCCTCTGGCTGGCTGAGCGCCCGCACGTTGGTTTCGTGGGTTGACTTAGGCATACGAAATTCATTCCCAGTCTAAGCGTACGGAGTTCATTTCCAGTCTAAGATCGGACCTGACGAAGGGGTGCAACAGCACATGCTGGGCTCGAGCATGTGCTGGTGCTGCATTTTTTTTCACCGGGGCACCATCGTCAGAGCATCGCCAGAGAACCTGATCGGCGGCATTGGGGTTCTGGCGATTGGGGGGCCGGGGGTGTTTGCGCACATGATGTGCGATGGGTGCTGGTACTTGGCCCTTATATTGGCCCCCTATCCCTCATCAAACCCCGAGAACTCACACCTCCTTAAAGAGCATTTAAGATTTTACAGGTTTGCTGCCAGTAGCCATTAAAATGTCTGAAATGGGGACACTTTTTTCAAATGGTCACAAAATCTTGTACACTTTGAGTTTTTAGCTGATGTTTTTCGTGCATGCCAACAAAAATACAAGGATCACGTCTACCAAGTTTGGGGCCAAATCTCCTTCCGAAAAATTTGAAAAAATCTTGAAAATCGTGAAAAATATAAAACGAGTCGTCGTGCCATTAAACTTCACGTGAAGGCTTAAGGGACCATTGTATGAATTTACAAGCCGTAAAAATGGCATTGGCACGTAGAAATATGAAGATGTATCGAAACCCACCTACCACCATATCGATCCATAGCTTGCGTATCCCGTCTCTCTGGCCGGCGTAGTGCCCGCCCGCCCACCCGCCCACTCTTTTCTTCGGTTGGCTTAGGCATACGGAGTTCATTCCAGTCTAAGACCGGACAGGACCAAGGGTTGCGGCAGCAGGATCGGCAGCACGTAGAGGGGGACCCGACCGATCCTCGACTTGTGCATCCCGCCCCTCTGGTCGGCTGAGCACCTGCACGCTCATTTCGTGGGTTGACTTAGGCATATGGAGTTCATTCCCAATCTAAGAATACGGAGTTCATTCCTAGTCTAAGATCAAACCGGACCGAGGGTTGCAACAGCACATGCTGGGCTCGGGCATGTGCTGGTGCCGCATTTTTCTTCACTGAGGCACCATCGTCGGAGCATCACCAGAGAACCTAACCGATGGCATTGAGGTACCGACGATCGGGGGGCAGTAGGGGTTGCGCACATGATGTGCAATGGGTGCTGGTACTTGGCCCTTATATTGACCCCCTATCCCTCATCAAACCTCGAGAACTCACACCCCCTTAAAGAGCATTTGAGATTTTACAGGTTTGTTTTCTGTAGCCATTAAAGTGTCTGAAATGGGGACACTTTTTTCTAATGGTCACAAAAGCTTGTACACTTCGAGATTTTAGCTGATGTTTTTCGTGCATGCCAACAAAAATACAAGGATCACGTCTACCAAGTTTGGCACCAAAACTCCTTTCAAAAAATTTTTAAAAAATCCTGAACCGTAAAAAGTTTCAAAAATCGTGAAAAATAGAAAACGAGTCGTCTTGCCATGAAACTTCACGTGAAGGCTTAAGGGACCATTGTATGAATTTACAACCCATAAACATGGCATTGTCACGTAGAAATATGAAGATGTGCCTAAACCCACCTACCACCCTATCGATCCGGGCTTGCGCATCCTGTCACTCTGGCCGGCATAGTGCCCGCCCGCCTGCACGCTCGTTTCGTCGGTTGGCTTAGGCATACGAGTTCATTCCCAATCTAAGATCCGATCAGACTGAGGGTTGCGGTAGCAGGATCAACAGCATGTAGAGGGGGACCCGACCGATCCCCAGCTTGCACATTCTACACCTCTGGCCGGCTGAGCGCCTGCACGATCGTTTCGTGGGATAACTTAGGCATACGGAGTTCATTCCCAGTCTAAGCATATGGAGTTCATTAACAGTCTAAGATCAGACCAGATCAAGGGTTGCGGCAGCACATGCTGGGCTCGGGCATGTGCTGGTGGCACATTTTTCTTCACTGGGGCACCATCGCCGGAGCATCACCGGAGAACCTGACCGACGGCATTGGGGTTCCGGCGATCGGGGGGTAGGGGGTTGCGCACATGATGTGCGATGGGTGCTGGTACTTGGCCCTTATATTGGCCCCCTATCCCTCATCAAACCTCGAGAACTCACAACCCCTTAAAGAGCATTTGAGATTTTACAGCTTTGCTGCCAGTAGCCATTAAAGTGTCTGAAATGGGGACACTTTTTCAAATGGTTACAAAATCTTGTACACTTCGACTTTTTTGCTGAAATTTTTTGTGCATGCCAACAAAAATACAAGGATCATGTCTACCATGTTTGGGGCCAAAACCTTTACCCAAAAAATTTTAAAAAATCTCGAACTGTAAAAAGTTTCAAAAATCATGAAAAATATAAAACGAGTCGTCTTGCCATGAAACTTCAGGTGGAGGCTTAAGGGACCATTGTATGAATTTACAAGCCATAAAAATGGCATTGGCATGCAGAAATATAAAGATGTGCCTAAACCCACCTACCCCCCCATCGATCTGCGGCTTGCTTATCCCGTATCTCTGGTCGACGTAGTACCCGGCCGCCCACCCGCCCTCTCGATTCATCGGTTGGTTTAGGCATACGAAGTTCATTCCCAGTCTAAGATCAGATCAGATCGAGGGTTGCGACAGCACAATCTGGGCTCGGGCATGTGCTGGTGCCGTATTTTTCTTCACCGGGGCACCATCGTCGGAGAACCTGATCGCCCGTACGTTCGTTTCATGAGTTGACTTAGGCATACGGAGTTCATTCCTAGTCTCAGCATACGGAGTTCATTCCTAGTGTAAGATCGGACCGGACTGAGGGTTGCGGCAGCACATGCTGGGCTCAGGCATTTGTTGGTGCCGCAATTTTCTTTGCCGGGGCACCATCGCCGAAGCATCGCCGGAGAACCTGACCGGCAGCATTGGGGTTCCAACGATCGGGGGGGCGGGGGGTGTGCGGACATGATGTGTGATGGGTGCTGGTACTTGGCCCTTATATTGGCCCCCTATCCCTCATCAAACCTCGACAACTCACACCCCCTTAAAGAGAATTTGAGATTTTACAGGCTTGCTCCCAGTAGCAATTAAAATGTCTAAAATGGGGACACTTTTTTCAAATGGTCATAAAATCTTATACACTTCGAGTTTTTAGCTGAATTTTTTTGTGCATGCCAAAAAAAAATAAAAGGATCACATTTACCACGTTTGGGGCCAAAACTCCTTCCAAAAAAATTTAAAAAAATCTTGAACCGTAAAAAGATTTAAAATTCGTGAAAAATAAAAAACGAGTCCTCTTGCCATGAAACTTCACGTGAAAGCTCGAGGGACCATTGTATGAATTTACAAGCCATAAAAATGGCATTGTCATGCAGAAATATGAAGATGTGCCTAAACCCACCTACCACCCTATCGATCCACGGCTTGTGCATCCCGTCTCTCTGGCCGACGTAGTGCCCGCCCGCCCGCTCGTTTCGTCGGTTGGCTTAGGGATACATAGTTCATTCCTAGTCTAAGATTAGACCAAACTGAGAGTTGCAGCAGCAAGATTGGTAGCACGCAGAGGGGGACCCGACCGATCCTCGGCTTGCACATCCTGCCCTTCTGGCTGGTTGAGCCCCCGCACGCTCGTTTCATGAGTTGACTTAGGCATACGGAGTTCATTCCTAGTCTAAGATCAGACCGGACTGAGGGTTGTGACAGCACATGCTGGGCTCGGGCTTGTGCTGGTGCCACATTTTTCTTTGTTGGGGCACCATCGTCGGAGCATCACCGGAGAACCTGACCGGCGGCATTGGGGTTCAGGCGATCGGGGGGGGCGGGGGGGTGTGCGCACAAGGTGTCCGATGGGTGCTGGTACTCGGCCCTTATATTGGCCCCCTATCCCTCATCAAACCTTGAGAACTCACACCCCCTTAAAGAGCATTTGAGATTTTACAGGTTTGCTGCCAGTAGCCATTAAAGTGTCTAAAATGGGGACCCTTTTTTCAAATGGTCACAAAATCTTGTACATTTCCATTTTTTAGCTGAATATTTTTGTACATGCCAACAAAAATACAAGGATCACGTCTACCATGTTTGGGGCCAAAACTCCTTCTGAAAAAATTTTAAAAAATCCAAAACCGTAAAAAGTTTTGAAAATCGTGAAAAATAGAAAACGAGTCGTCTTGACATGAAACTTCACGTGAAGGCTTAAGGGACCATTGTATGAATTTACAAGCCATAAAAATGGCATTGGCACATACAAATATGAAGATGTGCCTAAACCCACCTACCACCCTATCGATCCACGGCTTGCGCATCCCGTCTCTCTGGCCGGCGTAGTGCCCGCCCGCCCACCCACCCGTCCACCCGTTCGTTTCATCGGTTGGCTTAGGCATACGGAGTTCATTCCCAGTCTAGGATTAGACTGGACCGATGGTTGCAGCAGCAGGATTGACAGCGCGCAGAGGGAGACTCGGCCGATCCTTGGCTTGTGCATCGTGCCCCTCCTACTGGCTGAGCGCCCACACGTTCGTTTCATGGGTTGACTTAGGCATATGGAGTTCATTCCCAGTCTAAGCATACAGAGTTGATTCCCAGTCTAAGATTGGACCGGATCGAGGGTTGAGGCAGTAGGATCGACAGGACGCAGATGAGGACCTGATCGATCCCCAGCTGGCGCATCCTTCACCTTGGGCCGACTGAGCGTCAACATGCTCGTTTCGTGGGTTGACTTAGGCATACGGAGTTCATTCCCAATCTAAGCATACGGAGTTCATTCCCTGTCTAGGATCAGACCAGACCGAGGGTTACGACAGCACATGCTGGGCCCGGGCATGTGCTGGTGTCGTATTTTTCTTCATCAGGGCACCATCGCTGGAGCATCGTCGGAGAACCTGATCGGTGGCATTAGGGTTCTGGGGATCTAGGGGGCCGGGGGGTGTGCGCACATGATGTCCAATGGGTACTGGTACTTGGTCCTTATATTTACCCCCTATCCCTCATCAAACCTCGAGAACTCACACCCCTTAAAGAGCATTTGAGATTTTACAGGTTTGCTGCCAGTAGCCATTAAAGTGTCTGAAATGGAAACACTTTTTTCAACTGGTCACAAAATCTTGTACACTTCGAGTTTTTAGCGAAATTTTTTTGTGCATGCCAAAAAAAATACAAGGATCACGTCTACCAAGTTTGGGCTCAAAACCCCCTCCGAAAAAATTTTAAAAAATCCTGAACCATAAAAAGTTTCAAAAATCATGAAAAATAGAAAACGAGTCATCTTGCCGTGAAACTACACGTGAAGGCTTAAGGGACCATTGTATGAACTTACAAGCCATAAAAATGGCATTGGCGCACAGAAATATGAAGATGTACCTAAACCCACCTACCACCTTATCGATCCACGGCTTGCGCATCCCGTCTCTTTGGCCGGCGTGGTGCCCGCTCGCCCGCCCGCCCTCTCGTTTCGTCCATTGGCTTAGGCATACAGAGTTCATTCCCAGTCTAAGATCAGACCGAACAGAGAGTTGTGGCAGCAGGATCGGCAGCACGTAGAGGGGGACTCAACCAATCCTCGGCTTGCACATCCCACCCCTCTGGCCAGTTGAGCGCCCGCACGCTCGTTTCGTGGGTTGACTTAGGCATACGGAGTTCATTCCCAGTCTAAGCATATGGAGTTCATTCCCAGTCTAAGATCTTATCGGATCGAGGGTTGGAATAGCACATGCTGGGCTCGGTCAATACGCAAAGGGGGACCCGATCGATCCCCGGCTTGCGTATCCTGCCCCTCTGGCCGACTGAGCGCCCGCATGCTCATTTCATAGGTTGACTTAGGCATACGGAGTTCATTCCCAGTCTAAGATTGGATCGGACCAAGGGTTACGGTAGCACATGCTGGGCTTGGGCATGTGCTGGTGCCGTATTTTTCTTCGTCGGGGCACCATTGCCGGAGCATCGTCGGAAAACCTGACCGGTGGCATTAGGGTTTCGACGATCGGGGGGGCCAGGGGGGTGTGCCCACATGATGTGCGATGGGTGCTGGTACCTGGCCCTTATATTGGCCCCCTATCCCTCATCAAACCTCAAGAACTCACACCCCCTTAAAGAGCATTTGAGATTTTACAGGTTTGCTGCCAGTAGCAGTTAAAGTGTCTGAAATGGGGTCACTTTTTTCAAATGGTCACAAAATCTTGTACACTTCGTGTTTTTAGCTGAATTTTTTTGTGCATGCCAACAAAAATACAGGGATCACATCTACCAAGTTTGGGGTGAAAACTCTTTCTGAAGAAATTTTGAAAAATCCCGAACCGTAAAAAGTTTTCAAAATCGTGAAAAATAGAAAATGAGTCGTCTTGCCATGAAACTTCACGTGAAGGCTTAAGGGAGCATTGTATGAATTTACAAGCCACAAAAATGGCATTGGCAGATAGAAATATGAAGATGTTCCTAAACCCACCTACCACCCTATCGGTCCAGGGCTTGCGCATCCCCTCTCTCTGGCCGATGTAGTGCCCGCCCGCCCGCTCGCCCGCCCGCCCACTCGTTTCGTCAGTTGGCTTAGGCATACAGAGTTCATTTCGAGTCTAAGATTGGACGAAACCCAAGGTTACGACAGTAGGATCGATAGCACGCAGAGGGGGACCCGGCCGATCCCCGGCTTGCGTATCCCTTCCCTCTGGCCGGCTGAGCATCTGCACGCTCATTTCATGGGTTGACTTAGGCATACGGAGTTCATTTCCAGTCTAAGCATACAGAGTTCATTCCCAATCTAAGATGGGACCGGACCAAGGGTTGTGGTAGCACATGCTGGGCTCGGGCATGTGCTGGTGCCACATTTTTCTTCACCGGGGCACCATCGTCGGAGCATCACCAGAGAACCTGACCGGTTCCATTGGGGTTCTAGCGATCTGGGGGCCAGGGGGTGTGCGCACATGATGTGCGATGGGTGCTGGTACTTGGCCCTTATATTGGCCACCTATCCCTCGTCAAACCTCAAGAACTCACACCCCCTTAAAGAGCATTTGAGATTTTACAGGTTTGCTGCCAGTAGCCATTAAAGTGTTTGAAATGGGGACAGTTTTTTCAAATGGTGACAAAATCTTGTACACTTCGAGTTTTTAGCTGAATGTTTTTGTGCATGCCAACAAAAATACAAGGATCACGTCTAAGAAGTTTAGGGCCAAAACACCTTCCGAAAAAATTTTAAAAAATCCTGAACCGTAAAAAGTTTTAAAAATTATGAAAAATAGAAAACGAGTCGTCTTGCCATGAACCTTCACATGAAGGCTTAAGGGACCATTATATAAATTTACAAGCCATAAAAATGGCATTCGCATGTAGAAATATGAAGATGTGCCTAAACCCACCTACCAGCCTATCGATCCACGGCTTGCGCATCCCGTCTCTCTGGTCGACGTAGTGCCTGCCCGCCCGCTCGTTTCGTCGGTTGGCTTAGGCATACGGAGTTCATTCCTAGTCTAAGATGAGACCAAACCGAGGTTGTGGCAGCAAGATCGACAGCACGAAGAGGGGGACCTGGCTGATCCCCGACTTACGCATCCCACCCCTCTAGCTGGCTGAGCACCCGCACACTCGTTTCATGGGTCGACTTAGGCATACGGAGTTCATTCCCAGTCTAAGCTTACGGTGTTCATTCTGAGTCTAAGATCGGATCAGACCGAGGGTTACGGCAGCACATGCTGGGCTCGGGCATGTGCTGATGCTGCATTTTTCTTCATCGGGGGACCATCACTGGAGCATCACTGGAGAACCTGACTGGCGGCATTGGGGTTCTGGTGATGGGGGGCCGGGGGGGTGTGTGCACATGATGTGCGTTGGGTGCTGGTACTTGGCCCTTATATTGGCCCCTTGTCCCTTATCAAACCTCGAAAACTCACTCCCTCTTAAAGGGCATTTGAGATTTTACAGGTTTCCTGCCAGTAGCCATTAAAGTGTCTGAAATGGGGACATTTTTTTCAAATGGTCACAAAATCTTGTACACTTCGAGTTTTAGCTGAATTTTTTTATGCATGCCAACCAAAATACAAGCATCGCCGGAGAACCTGACCAGCCGCATTGGGGTTCCGGTGATCGGGGGGGCCAGGGGGTGTGCGCACATGATGTGTGATGGGTGTTGGTACTATCCCTTATATTGGCCCTCTATCCCTCATCAAACCTCAAGAACTCACACCCCCTTAAAGAGCATTTGAGATTTTACAGGTTTGCTGCCAGTAGCCGTTAAAGTGTCTGAAATGGGGACACTTTTTTCAAATGGTCACAAAATCTTGTACACTTCGAGTTTTTAGCTGAATTTTTTTGTGCATGCCAATAAAAATACGAGGATCATGTCTACCAAGTTTGGGACCAAAACTCCTTCCGAAAAAATTTTAAAAAATCCCCAACCGTAAAAAGTTTTAAAAATCATAAAAAATAGAAAATGAGTCATCTTGCCATGAAACTTCACGTGAAGGCTTAAGGACCATTGTATGAATTTAGAAGCCATAAAAATGGCATTGGCACACAAAAATATGAAGATGTACCTAAACCCACCTACCACCCTATCGATCCACGACTTGCGCATCCCGTTTCTCTGGCTGGCGTAGTGCCCGCCCGCCCGTCCGCCCGTCCGCTTGTTTCTTCGGTTGGCTTAGGCATACGGAGTTCATTCCCAGTCTAAGATTGGACCGAACCGAGGGTTGTGGCAGCAGGATTGGTAGCATACAAAGGGGGACCCGGCCGATCCTCGGGTTACACATCCTGCCCCTTTGGTCGGCTGAGCGCCCGCACGCTCGTTTCGTGGGTTGACTTAGGCATACGTAGTTCATTCCTAGTCTAAGCATATGGAGTTCATTAGTAGGCTAAGCTCGGACCAGACCGAGGGTTGTGACAGAACATTCTGAGCTCAGGCATGTACTGGTGCCACATTTTTCTTCGTCAGGGCACCATTGCCAGAGTATCGTCGGAGAACCTGACCAGCGGCAATGAGGTTTCGATGATCGGGGGGCCGGGGGGGGAGTGTGTGCTCATGATGTGCGATGGGTGCTGGCACTTGGCCCTTATATTGGCCCTCTATCCCTCATCAAACCTCAAGAACTAAGACCCCCTTAAAGAGCATTTGAGATTTTATAGGTTTGCTGCTAGTAGCCATTAAAGTGTCTGAAATGGGGACACTTTTTTCAAATGGTCACAAAATCTTGTACACTTTGAGTTTTTGGCTGAATTTTTTTATGCATGCCAAAAAAAATACAAGGATCACGTCCACCAAGTTTGGGGCCAAAACGCCTTTAAAAAAAATTTTAAAAAATCCTGAACCGTAAAGAGTTTCCAAAATCATGAAAAATAAAAAACGAGTCGTCTGGCCATGAAACTTTACGTGAAGGCTTAAGGGACCATTCTATGAATTTACAAGCCATAAAAATTTCATTGGCACGTAGAAATATGAAGATGTGCCAAAACCCACCTGCCACCCTATCGATCCACGGCTTGCGCATCCCGTCTCTCTGGCCGACGTAGTGCCTGCCCGGCCGCCCGCTCGTTTCGTCGGGTGGCTTAGGCATATGCAGTTCATTCCCAGTCTCAGATCGGACCAGACCAAGGGTTGCGGCAGCAGGATCGGTAGCACGTAGAGGGAGACCCGATCGATCCCCAGCTTGTGCATCCCGCCCCTCCGGCCGATTAATCGCCCGCACGCTCATTTCGTGGGTTGACTTAGGCATACAGAGTTCATTCCCAGTCTAAGATCAGATCGGACCGAGGGTTGCAACAGCACACGCTGGGCTCAGGCATTTGTTGGTGTCGCATTTTTTTTCGTCGGGGCACCACCGCCGGAGCATCACCGGAGAACCTGACCGACGGCATTGGGGTTTCGGTGATCGGGGGGCCGGGGGGGTGTGCGCTCATGATGTGCGATGGGTGCTGGTACTTGGCCCCTATATTGGCCCCCTATCCCTCACCAAACCTCAAGAACTCACACCTCCTTAAAGAGCAGTTGAGATTTTACAGGTTTGCTGCCAGTAGCCATTAAAGTGTCTGAAATGGGGACACTTTTTTCAATTGGTCACAAAATCTTGTAAACTTTGAGTTTTAGCTGAATTGTTTTGAGCATGCCAACAAAAATAAAAGGATCCAATCTAACAAGTTTGGGGCGAAAACTCCTTCTGAAAAAATTTTAAAAAATCTCGAACCATAAAAAGTTTCAAAAATCCTAAAAAATAGAAAACAAGTTGTCTTGCCATGAAACTTGATGTGAAGGCTTAAGGGAACATTGTATGCATTTACAAGCCATAAAAATGGCATTGGTGGACAGAAATATAAAGATGTGCCTAAACCCACCTACCACCCTATCGATCCACGGCTTGCGAATCCCATCTCTCTGGCTGGCATAGTGCCCGCCCGCCCGTTCGTTTCGTCGGTTGGCTTAGGCATACAGAGTTCATTCCCAGTCTAAGATTGGATCTGACCGAAGGTTGCGATAGTAGGATCAACAGCAAGCAGAGGGGGACCCGATCGATCCCCAGCTTCTGCATCTCACCCCTCTGGCCGGCTTAGCGCCTGCACCCTCGTTTCGTGGGTTGACTTAGGCATACACAGTTCATTCCCAGTCTAAGATCAGACCGGACCAAGGGTTGCCGCAGCACATGCTTGGCTCGGGCATGTGCTGGTGCCGTATTTTTCTTCACCGGGGCACCATCACCGGAGCATCGTCGGAGAACCTGACTGGCGGCATTAGGGTTCCGACGATCGAGGGGGCCCAGGGGTGTGCGCACATGATGTGCGATGGGTGCTGTAACTTAGCCCTTATATTGGCCCCCTATCTTTCACAAAACCTTGAGAACTCACACCCCCTTAAAGAGCATTTCAGATTTTACAGGTTTGCTGCCAGTAGCCATTAAAGTGTCTGAAATGGGGACATTTTTTTCAAAGGGTCACAAAATCTTGTTCACTTCGAGCTTTTAGCTGAATTTTTTTGTGCATGCCAACAAAAATACAAGGATCGCGTTTAAAAAGTTTGGGGCCAAAACTCTTTTCAAAAAAATTTTAAAAAATCAAGAACCGCAAAAAGTTTCTAAAATCGTGAAAAATAGAAAACGAGTCGTTTTGCCATGAAACTTCATGTGAAGGCTTAAGGGACCATTGTATGAATTTACAAGCCATAAAAATGGCATTGGCATGCAGAAATATGAAGATGTGCCTAAACCCACCTCCCACTCTATCGATCTCCGGCTTGTGCATCCCGTCTCTCTGGTTGGCGTAGTGCCCGCCCGCACGCCTGCCCTTTCATTTCGTCGATTGGCTTAGGCATACGGAGTTCATTCCCAGTCTGAGATCGGACCAGACTGAGGGTTGCGACAGCAGGATCGACAGCTCGCAGAGGGGGACCCGACCGATCCTTGGCTTCGCATCTCGCCCCTCTGGCTGGCTGAGCGCCCGCACGCTCGTTCCATGGGTTGACTTAGGCATACGGAGTTCATTCCCAATCTAAGATCGGATTGGACCGAGGGTTACAGCAGCACATGCTGGGCTCGGGCATGTGCTGGTGCTGCATTTTTCTTCGTCGGGGCACCACCGCCGGAGCTTCGCCGAAGAACCTGACCGGCAGCATTGGGGTTCCGGCGATCGGGGGGGCCGAGGGGGTGTGCACAAATGATGTGCGATGGGTGTTGATACTTGGCCCTTATATTGGCCTCCTATCCCTCATCAAACCTCGAGAACTCACACCCCTTATAGAGCATTTCAGATTTTACAGGTTTGCTGCCAGTAGCCATTAAAATGTTTGAAATGGGGACACTTTTTTCGAAGGGTCACAAAATTTTGTACATTTTGAGTTTTTAGCTGAATTTTTTTGGGCATGCCAAAAAAAATAAAAGTACCACGTCTAAAAAGTTTGGGGCCAAAACTCCTTCCGAAAGAATTTTAAAAAATCCCGAACCGCAAAAAGTTTCAAAAGTCGTGAAAAATAGAAAACAAGTCGTCTTGCCATGAAACTTCACGTGAAGGCTTAAGGGACCATTGTATGAATTTACAAGCCATAAAAATGGCAATGGCATGCAGAAAAATGAAGATGTGCCTAATCCCACCTACCACCCTATCGATCCATGACTTGCGCATTCCGTCTCTCTGGCCGACGTAGTGCCCGCCACCTACCCGCCCACTCGTTTCGTTGGTTGGATTAGGCATACGGAGTTCATTCCCAGTCTAAGATTGGTCCGGACAAAGGGTTGTGGCAGCAAGATCGGCAGCACGTAGAGGGGGACCCGACCGATCCTCGACTTGCGCATCCCACCCCTCTGGTCTGCTGAGCACCCGCACGCTCGTTTCGTGTGGTTGACTTAGGCATACAGAGTTCATTCCCAGTCTAAGCATACAGATTTCATTCCCATTCTACGATCGGATCAGACCAAGGGTTGCGGCAGCACATGCTGGGCTCGGGCATGTGCTGGTGCCACATTTTTCTTCATCGGGGCACCATCGTCGGAGCATCGCCAGAGAACCTGACTAACAGCATTGGGGTTCTGGTGATCGGGGGGTCGGGGGGTGTGCGCACATGATGTGGGATGGGAGCTGGTACTTGGCCCTTATATTGGCCCCCTATCCCTCTTCAAACCATGAGAACTCACACCCCCTTAAAGAGCGTTTGGGATTTTACAGGTTTGCTGCCAGTAGCCATTAAAGTGTTTGAAATGGGGACACTTTTTTCAAACGGTCACAAAATCTTGTACACTTCAAGTTTTTAGCTGAATTTATTTTTTCACGCCAAGAAAAATACAAGATCACGTCTACCAAGTATGGGGCCAAAACTCCTTCTGAAAAAATTTTGAAAAATCAGGAACCGTAAAAAGTTTCAAAAATCATAAAAAATAGAAAACAAATCGTCTTGCCATGAAACTTCACGTGAAGGCTTAAGGGAGCATTGTATGAATTTACAAGCCATAAAAGTGGCATTGGCACGTAGAAATATGAAGATGTGCCTAAACCCACCTACCACCCTATCAATCTACGGCTTACGCATCCCATTTCTTTGACCGACATAGTGCCCACCCGCCCGCCCGCCCGCTTGTTTCGTCGGTTGGCTTTGGCATACGGAGTTCATTCCCAGTCTAAGATCGAACAGGACCAAGGGTTACGGCAGTAGGATCGACAGCACGTAGAGGGGGACCCGGCTGATCCCCGACTTACGCATCCCTCATCAAACCTCGAGAACTCACACCCCCTTAAAGAGCATTTGAGATTTTACAGGTTTGCTGCCAGTAGCCATTAAAGTGTCTGAAATGGGGACACTTTTTTGAAATGGTCACCAAATCTTGTACACTTCAAGTTTTTAGCTGAATTTTTTTATGCATGCCAACCAAAATACAAGGATCACGTCTACCAAGTTTGGGCCAGAACTCCTTCGAAAAAAATTTTAAAAAATCTCGAACCATAAAAAGTTTCAAAAATCGTGAAAACTAAAAAATGAGTCGTCTTGCCATGAAACTTCACGTGAAGGCTTAAAGGACCATTGTATGAATTTTCAAGCCATAAAAATGGCATTGGGATGCAGAAATATGAAGATGTGCCTAAACCCACCTACCACCCTATCGATCCACGGCTTGCGCATCCCGTCTCTCTGGCCGGCGTACTGCCCGTCCGCCTACCTGCCCGCTCGTTTCATCGATTGGTTTAAGCATACGCAGTTCATTCCCAGTCTAAGATTAGTCTGGACCGAGGGTTGCAGCAGCAGGATCGGCAGCACGCAGAAGGGGATCCGGTCGATCGCTATCTTGCACACCCCTCCCTTCTGGCAAGCTGAGCGCCCGCACGCTCGTTTCGTGGGTTGACTTAGGCGTACGGAGTTCATTCGCAGTCTAAGATTGGATTAGACCGAGGGTTGTGGCAGCACATGCAGGGCTCGGGCATGTGCTGGTGTCGTATTTTTCTTCATCGGGGCACCATCGTCGGAGCATCACCGGAGAACCTGACCGACGACATTGGAGTTTCAGCAATCGGGGGGGCCGGGGGGTGTGATAGGTGCTGGTACTCGACCCTTATGTTGGCCCCCTATCCATCATCAAACCTCGAGAACTCACACCCCCTTAAAGAGCATTTGAGATTTTACAGGTTTGCTGCCAGTAGCCATTAAAGTGTCTAAAATGGGGACACTTTTTTCAAATGGTCACAAAATCTTGTACACTTTAAGTTTTTAGTTGAATTTTTTGTGCATGCCAACAAAAATAAAAGGATCACGTCTACCAATTTTGGGGATAAAACTCCTTGCGAAAAAATTTAAAAGAATCTCGAACCGTTAAAAGTTTCGAAAATCATGAAAAATAGAAAACGAGTCGTCTTGCCATGAAATTTCACGTGAAGGCTTAAGGGACCGCTATATGTATTTACAAGCCATAAAAATGGCATTGGCAAGAAGAAATATGAAGATGTGCCTAAACCCACCAACCACCCTATCGATCCACGGCTTTCGCATCCCGTCTCTCTGGCCGGTGTAGTGCCCACCCGCCAGCCCGTTCGTTTTGTCGGTTGGGTTAGGCATACGGAGTTCATTCCCAGTCTAAGATCAGATCGGGCTAAGGGTTGTGGCAACAGGATCGTTAGCACGTAGAGGGTGACCCGATCGATCCCCGGCTTACGTATCCTGCCCCTCTGGCTGATTGAGCGCCCACACGCTCGTTTCATGGGTTGACTTAGGCATACGGAGTTCGTTCCCAGTCTAAGATCAGACCGGACCAAGGGTTGCGGCAGCACATGCTGGGCTCGGGCATTGCTGGTGCCGTATATTTCTTCGTCGGGCCACCATCACCGGAGCATCGCCGAAGAACCTGATCGGCAGCATTGGGGTTCCGACGATCGAGAGGGCCGGGGGGTGTGTGCACATGATGTGCGATGGGTGCTGGTACTTGTCCCTTATATTGGGCCCCTATCCCTCATCAAACCTCAAGAACTCACACCCCCTTAAAGAGCATTTGAGATTTAACAGGTTTGCTGCCAGTAGCCATTAAAGTGTCTGAAATAGGGACACTTTTTTCCAATGGTCACAAAATCTTGTACACATCGAGTTTTTAGCTGAATTTTTTTGTGCATGCAAACAAAAATACAAGGATCGCGTCTACCAAGTTTGGGGCCAAAACACCTTCCGAGAAAATTTTAAAAATTCTTGAACCGTAAAAAGTTTCAAAAATCGTAAAAAATAAAAAATGAGTCGTCTTCCCATGAAACTTCACGTGAAGGCTTAAGGGACCATTGTATGAATTTACAGCCATAAAAATGGAATTGGAACACAGAAATATGAAGATGTGCCTAAACCCACCTACCACCCTACCGATCCACAGGTTGCACATCCTGTCTCTCTGGCTGACGTAGTGCCCATCCATTCACCCGCCCGCTCGTTTCGTCGGTTAGGTTAGGCATACGGAGTTCATTCCCAGTCTAAGATCAGACCAGACCGAGGGTTGCGGAGCGAAATCGATAGGACGCAGAGGGGGACCCAGTTGATCCTCGGCTTACGCATCTTGCCCCTTTGGCTGGCTGAGCACCCGCATGCTCATTTCGTGGGTTGACTTAGGCATACGGAGTTCATTCCCAGTCTAAGCATACGGAGTTCATTCCCAGTCTAAGATCAGATCGGACCAAGGGTTGCGACAGCACATGCTGGGCTCGAGCATGTGCTGGTGTCGTATTTTTGTTCACCGGGGTACCATCGCCGAAGAATTGCCGGAGAACTTGACCGACGACATTGGGTTTCCAGCGATCGGGGGGGCCGAGGGGGTATGCACACATGATGTGCAATGGGTGTTGGTACTTGGCCCTTATATTGGCTCCCTATCCCCCATCAAACCTCGAGAACTCACACCCTCTTAAAGAGCATTTCAGATTTTACAGGTTTGCTGCCTGTAGCCATTAAGGTGTCTGAAATGGGAGCACTTTTTTCAAATGGTCACAAAATCTTGTACACTTGGAGTTTTTAGCTGAATTTTTTATCGCATGCTAACAAAAATACAAGGATCACGTCTACCAAGTTTTTGGCCAAAAAGCCTTTAAAAAAAATTTTAAAAAATCCTGAACCGTAAAAAGTTTCAAAAATAATGAAAAATAGAAAACGAGTCGTCTTGCCCTAAAACTTCACGTGAAGGCTTAACGGACCATTGTATGAATTTACAAGCCATAAAAATGGCATTGGCATGCAGAAATATGAAGATGTGCCTAAACACACCTACCACCCTATCGATCCAAAGCTTGCGCATCCCGTCTCTCTGGCTGGCGTAGTGCCCGTCGGCCCACCCGCCTGCTCGTTTCATTGGTTGGCTTAGGCATTCAGAGTTCATTCCCAGTCTAAGATCGGACCAGACGGAGGGTTGCAATAACAGGATCGGTAGCACACAGAGGGGGACCCGGTCGATCCTCGGCTTGCGCATCTCGCCCCTCTGGTCGGTTGAGCGCCCGCACACTCGTTTCGTGGGATGGCTTAGGCATACGGAGTTCATTCCCAGTCTAAGCATACGAAGTTCATTCCCAATCTAAGATTGGATCGGACCGAGGGTGGCGGCAGCACATGCTGGGCTCGGGCATTTGCTGGTGCCACATTTTTCTTCACCGGGGCACCATCGTCGGAGAACCTAACCGACGGTATTGGGGTTTCGGCGATCGGGGGGCCGGGGGTGTGCACACATGATGTGCGATGGGTGCTGGTACTTGGCCCTTATATTGGCCCCGTATCCCTCATCAAACCTCGAGAACTCACATCCCCTTAAAGAGCATTTGAGATTTTACAGGTTTGCTGCCAGTAGCAATTAAAGTGTCTGAAATGGGGACTCTTTTTTCAAATGGTCACAAAATCTTGAACACTTCAAGTTTTTAGCTGAATTTTTTATGCATGCTAACAATATTACAAGGATCACGTCTACCAAGTTTGGGGCCAAAACTTCTTCCAAAAAAATTTTAAAAAATCTCAAACCGTAAAAATTTTTGAAAATCGTGAAAGATAGAAAACGAATCGTCTTGCCATGAAACTTCACGTGAAGGCTTAAGGGACCATTTTATGAAATTACAAGCCATAAAAATGGAATTGGCATGCTGAAATGTTAAGATGTGCCTAAACCCACCTACCACCCTGTCGATCCATGGCATGCGCATCCCGTCTCTCTGGCCGACATAGTGCCCGCCTGCCCGCTTGCTCGCTCATTTCGTCAGTTGGCATAGGCATACGGAGTTCATTCCCAGTCTAAGATCGGACCATACCAAGGGTTGCGGTAGCAACATTGGCAGCACGTAGAGGGGGACCCAGTCGATCCCCGGCTTGCGCATCACACCCCTCTGGCCAGCTGAGCACCCGTACGCTCGTTTCGTGGGTTGACTTAGGCATACAAAGTTCATTCCCAGTCTAAGCATACGGAGTTCATTCCCAGTCTAAGATTGGACCGGACCGAGGATTACGGTAGCACATGCTGGGCTCGGGCATGTGCTGGTGCTGCATTTGTCTTCATCGGGGCACCATCGCCGGAGAACCTGACCAGCGACATTGGGGTTTCGACGATTGGGCGGGCCGGGGGGTGTACGCACATGATGTGCGATGGGTGCTGGTATTTGGCCCTTATATTGGCCCCCTATCCCCCATCAAACCTCAAGAACTCACACCTCCTTAAAGAGCATTTGAGATTTTACAGGTTTGCTGCCAGTAGCCATTAAAGTGTCTGAAATTGGGACACTTTTTTCAAATGGTCACAAAATCTTGTACACTTCGAGTTTTTAGCTGATGTTTTTCGTGCATGCCAACAAAAATTCAGCGATCACGTCAACCAGGTTTGGGGCCAAAACTAGTTCTGAAAAAATTTTCAAAAATCCAGAACCGTAAAAAGTTTCAAAAATCGTAAAAAATAGAAAACGAGTCGTCTTGCCATGAAACTTCATGTGAAGGCTTGAGGGACCATTGTATGAATTTACAAGCCATAAAAATGGAATTGGCACACAGAAATATGAAGATGTGCCTAAACCCACCTACCGCCCTATCGATCCACGGCTTGCGCATCCCATTTCTTTGACCGACATAATGCCCGCCCGCCCGCTCGTTTCGTTGGTTGGGTTAGGCATATGGAGTACATTCCCAGTTTAAGATCAGACCGGACTGAGGGTTACGACAGCAGGATTGGTAGCAAGCAGAGGGGGACCCAGTCAATCCCCGACTTATGCATCCCACCCATCTGACCGACGTAGTGCCCGCCTGCCCACCCGCCCGCTCGTTTCATCGGTTGGCTTAGGCATACGGAGTTCATTCCTAGTCTAAGATCAGACAAGACCAAGGGTTATGGCAGTAGGATTGACAGCACGTAGAAGGGGACCCGACTAATCCCCGGCTTGCGCATCCTACCCCTCTGGCCGGTTGAGCGCCCGCACGCTCGTTTCGTGGGTTGACTTAGGCATACGAAGTACATTCCCAGTCTAAGCATATGCAGTTCATTCCCAGTCTAAGATCTGACCGAATCGAGGGTTACGGTAGCACATGCTGGGCTCGGGCATGTGCTGGTGTCACATTTTTCTTCTTCGGGGCACCATCGTCGGAGCATCGCTGGAGAACCTGACCGACGATATTGGGGTTCCGACGATCGGGGGGGCCGGGGGTGTGTGTGCACATGATGTGCGATAGGTGCTAGTACTTGGCCCTTATATTGGCCCCCTATCCCTCATCAAACCTCGAGAACTCACACCCCTTAAAGAGCATTTGATATTTTACAAGTTTGCTGCCAGTAGCCATTAAAGTGTCTGAAATGGGGACACTTTTTTCAAATGGTCACAAAATCTTGTACACTTCGAGTTTTTAGCTGAATTTTTTTATGCATGCCAACAAAAATACAAGGATCACGTCTACCAAGTTTGGGGCCAAAACTCCTTTCGAAAAATTTAAAAAATCTCAATCCGTAAAAAGTTTCAAAATTTGTGAAAAATAGAAAATGAGTCGTCTTGCCATGAAACTTCACGTGAAGGCTTAAGGGACCATTGTATAAATTTACAAGCCATAAAAATGGCATTGGCATGGAGAAATATGAAGATGTGCCTAAACCCACCTACCACCCTATCGATCCACGGTTTGCGCAACCCATCTCTCTGGCCGGCGTAGTGCCCGACTGCCCTCCCGCACTCTCATTTCATCGATTGGCTTAGGCATACGGAGTTCATTCCCAGTCTAAGATCGGATCAGACCGAGGGATGCGACAGCAGCATCGACAGCACGTAGAGAGGGACCCGGTCGATCCCCGGCTTACGCATCCCGTGCCTCTAGCCGGTTGACCGCCCGCACGCTCATTTCATGGGTTGACTTAGGCATACGGAGTTCATTCCCAGTCTAAGCATACAGAGTTCATTCCCAGTCTAGCTGGCGTAGTGCTCGCCCGCCCGTCTGCTCATTTCGTCAGTTGGCTTAGGCATACGGAGTTCATTCCCATTCTAAGATCAGATCGGACTGAGGGTTGTGGTAGCAGGATCAGCAGCACATAGAGGGGGACCCGGCCGATACTTGACTTGTGCATGCATGCCACCCCTCTGGCCGGCTGAGCGCCTGCATGCTCGTTTCGTGGGTTGACTTAGGCATACGAAGTTCATTCCCAGTCTAAGCATACGGAGTTCATTCCCAGTCTAAGATCGGAAGGACCGAGGGTTGTGATAGCACATGCTGGGCTCGGGCATGTGCTGGTGTCGCATTTTTCTTCCCCGGGGCACCATCGCTGGAGCATCATCGGAGAACTTGACCGGCGGCATTGGGGTTTCGACGATCGGGGGGGCAGGGGGTGTGCACACATGATGTGCGATGGGTGCTGGTACTTGGCCCTTATATTGGCCCCCTATCCCTCATCAAACCTCAAGAACTCACACCCCCTTAAAGAGCATTTGAGATTTTACAGGTTTGCTGCCAGTAGCCATTAAAGTGTCTAAAATGGGGACACTTTTTTCAAATGGTCACAAAATCTTGTGCACTTCGTGTTTTTAGCTGAATTTTTTTATGCAAGCCGAAAAAAATACAAGGATCACGTCTACCAAGTTTGGTACCAAAAATCCTTCCAAAAAAATTTTAAAAAATCCCAAACCGCAAAAAGTTTGAAAAATTGTGACAAATAGAAAACGAGTCGTCTTGCCATGAAACTTCATGTAAAGGCTTAAGGGACCATTGTATGAATTTACAAGCCATAAAAATGGCATTGGCATGCAAAAATATGAAGATGTGCCTAAACCCACCTACCACCCTATCGATTCACGGCTTACGCATCCCGTCTCTCTAGCCGGTGTAGTGCCCGCCCGCCCGCCCGCATGCCCGCACGCTCATTTCGTCGATCGGCTTAGGCATATAGAGTTCATTCCCAATCTAAGATTGAACCGGACCGAGGGTTGCGGCAGCAGGATGGACAGCACGTAGAGGGGGACTCGACCGATCCCCGGCTTGCCCATCCCATGCCTCTGGCCGGCTGAGCGCCCGTATGCCCATTTCATGGGTTGACTTAGGCATACGGAGTTCATTCCCAGTCTAAGCATACGGAGTTCATTCCTAGTCTAGCCAACGTAGTGCCCGCCTGCCCGTTCGTTTCGTCAGTTGGCTTAGGCATACGGAGTTCATTCCCACTCTAAGATTAGACCGAACCGAGGGTTACGACAACAGGATCGACAGCACGTAGAGGGGGACCCCGCCGATCCCCGACTTGCGCATCCCGCCCCTCTGGCCGGCTGAGTGCCTGCACGCTCATTTCGTGGGTTGACTTAGGCATACGGAGTTCATTCCCAGTCTAAGCATACAGAGTTCATTCCTATTCTATGATCAGACCAAATCGAGGGTTGCAGTAGCACATGTTGGGCTCGGGCATTTGCTAGTGCCGTATTTTTCTTCGCCAAGGCACCATCATCGGAGCATCGTCGGAGAACCTGACCGACGGCATTGGGGTTCCGATGATCGGGGGGTTGGGGCATGTGCGCACATGATGTGCGATGGGTGCTGGTACTTGGCCCTTATATTGGCCCCCTATCCCTCATCAAACCTCGAGAACTCACACCCCCTTAAAGAGCATTTGAGATTTTACGGGCTTGCTGCCAATAGCCATTAAAATGTTTGAAATGGGGACATTTTTTTCAAATGGTCACAAAATCTTGTACACTTTGAGGTTTTAGCTGAATTTTTTTATGCATGCCAACAAAAATACAAGGATCACGTCTACCAAGTTTGGGCCAAAACTCCTTCCAAAAAAATTTTAAAAAATCCCGAACCGTAAAAAGTTTCAAAAATCCTGAAAAATAGAAAACGAGTCGTCTTGCCATGCAACTTCACGTGAAGGCTTAAGGGACCATTGTTTGAATTTACAAGGCATAAAAATGGCATTGGCACATAGAAATATGAAGATGTGCCGAAAGCCACCTACCACCCTATTGATCCATGGCTTGCGCATCCCGTCTCTCTGGCCGACGTAGCGCCCACCCACCCACTCGTTTCATCGGTTGGCTTAGGCATACGCATACGGAGTGCATTCCTAGTCAAATATCAGACCGGACCGAGGGTTACGACAGCACGCAGAGGGGGACTCGGCCAATCCCTGGCTTACGCATCCTGCCCCTCTGGCCGGCTGAGCGCCGACACGCTCGTTTCGTGGGTTGACTTAGGCATACGGAGTTCATTCCCAGTCTAAGCATACGGAGTTCATTCCCAGTCCACGATTGTACCGGACTGAGGGTTGTGGCAGCACATGCTGGGCTCGGGCATGTGCTGGTGTCATATTTTTCTTCATCAGGGCACCATCACCGGAGCATCGATGGAGAACCTAACCGACGGCATTGGGGTTCCAGCGATCAGGAGGGTCTGGGGGTGTGCGCACATGATGTGCAGTGGGTGCTGGTACTTGGCCCTTACATTGGCACCCTATCCCTCATCAAACCTCAAGAACTCACACCCCCTTAAAGAGCATTTGAGATTTTACAGGTTTGCTGCCAGTAGCCATTAAAGTGTCTGAAATGGGGACACTTTTTTCAAAGGGTCACAAAATGTTGTACACTTCAAGTTTTTAGCTGAATGTTTTTGTGCATGCCAAAAAAAATACAAGGATCAAGTCTACCAAGTTTGGGGCCAAAACTCCTTCCCAAAAAATTTTAAAAAATTCCAAACCGTAAAATGTTTCAAAAATTGTGAAAAATAGAAAACGAGTCATCTTGCCATGAAACTTCACGTGAAGGCTTAAGGGACCATTGTATGAATTTACAAGCCATAAAAATGGCATTGGCACGTAGAAATATGAAGATGTGCCTAAACCCACCTACCACCCTATCGATCTACGGCTTGCGCATCCCGTCTCTCTGGCCAGCGTAGTGCCCGCCCACCTGCTCGTTTCGTCGGTTGACTTAGGCATACGAAGTTCCTTCCTAGTCTAAGATCAGACTGGACTGAGGGTTGCAGCAGCACGATCAGCAAAACGTAAAGGGTGACCTGACCGATCCCAGGCTTATGCATCCCGCCCCTCTGGTCGGCTGAGCGCCCCCACGCTTGTTTCGTGGGTTGACTTAGGCATACGGAGTTCATTCTCAGTCTAAGCGTACGGAGTTCATTCCCAGTCTAAGATTGGACCAGACCGAGGGTTGTGGCAGCACAGGCTGGGCTCGAGCATGTGCTGGTGTCGCATTTTTCTTCACCAGGCCACCATCGTCGGAGCATCGGCAGAGCATCGCCGGAGAACCTGACCGACGGCATTGGGGTTCCGGTGATCGAAGGGGGCCGGGCGGGGTGTGGGCACATAATGTGCGATGGGTGCTGGTACTTGGCCCTTATATTGGCCCCCTATCCCTCATCAAACCTCGAGATCTCAGACCCCCTAAAAGAGTATTTGAGATTTTACAGGTTTGCTGCCAGTAGCCATTAAAGTGTCTAAAATGGGGACACTTTTTTCATATGGTCACAAAATCTTGTACACTTCGAGTTTGTTGCTGAATTTTTTTGTGCATGCCAGCAAAAATAGAAGGATCATGTGTACGAAGTTTGGGGCCAAAACTCCTTCCAAAAAAATTTTAAAATATCCTAAATCGCAAAAAGTTTCAAAAATCGTGAAAAATAGAAAACGAGTCGTCTTGCCATGAAACTTCACGTGAAGGCTTAAGAGACCATTGTATGAATTTACAAGCCATAAAAATGGCATTGGCAAGCAGAAATATGAAGATGTGGCTAAACCCACCTACCGTCCTATTGATCCACGGCTTGCGCATCTCGTCTCTCTGGCTGGCGTAGTGCCCGCCCGCCCGCCCGCTTGTTTCATCGGTTGGCTTAGGCATACAAAGTCCATTCCCAATCTAAGATCAGACCAAATCAAGGGTTGCAGTAGCAGGATCGATAGAACGCAGAAGGGGACCCAACCGATCGTCGGCTTGCGGATCCCGCCTCTCTGCCGGCTGAGAGCCCTCACGCTCGTTTAATGGGTTAACTTAGGTATACGGAGTTCATTCACAGTCTAAGCATACGAAGTTCATTCCCTGTCAAAGATCGGACTAGCCCGAGGGTTATGGCAGCACATGCTGGGCTCAAGCATGTGCTGGTGTCGCATTTTTCTTCGTCGGGGCACTATCGTCGGAGCATCACCGGAGAACCTGACCGACGGCATTGGGGTTCCGACGATCGGGGGTCCAGGGGGCGTGCGCACAAGATGTGTGATGGGTGCTGGTACTTGGCCTTATATTGGCCCCCTATCCCTCATCAAACCTCGAGAACTCACACCCCCTTAAAGTGCATTTGAGATTTTACAGGTTTGCTGCCAGTAGCCATTAAAGTGTCTGAAATGGGGACACTTTTTTCAAATGGTCACAAAATCTTGTACACTTCGAGTTCTTAGCTGAATTTTTTTGTGCATGCCACAAAAAATACAGGGATCACATCTACCAATTTGGGGCCAAAACTCCTTCCGAAAAAATTTTAAAAAATCTTGAACCGTAAAAAGTTTCAAAAATCATGAAAAATAAAAAATGAGTCGTCTTGCCATGAAACTTCACGTGAAGGCTTAAGGGACCATTGTATGAATTTACAAGCCATAAAAATGGCATTGGCATGCATAAATATGAAGATGTGCCTAAACCTGCCTACCACCCTATCGATCCATAGCTTGTGAATCCCGTCTCTCTGGCTGGCGTAGTTCCCGCCCGCCCACCCGCCCGTTTGTTTCGTCGATTGGCTTTGGCATACGGAGCTCATTCCCAGTCTAAGATCAAACCAAACTGAGCGTTGCGGCAGCAGGATCAGCAACACGCAGAGGGGGACCCGATCGATCCCTGGCATACGTATCCTGCCCTTCTGGCTGGCTGAGAGCCCGCACACTCGTTTCGTGGGTTAACTTAGGCATAAAGAGTTCATTCCCAGTCTAAGATTGAACCGAACCGAGGGTTACGGCAGCACATGCTGGGCTCGGCCATGTGCTGGTGCCGTATTTTTCTTCGTTGGGGCACCATCGCTAGAGCATCATCGGAGAACCTGATCGACGGCATTGGGGTTCCGGCGATTGGGGGTGCCGGGGAGGTGTGCGCACATGATGTGCGATGGGTGCTGGTACTTGGCCATTATATTGGCCCCCTATCCCTCATCAAACCTCGAGAACTCACACCCCCTTAAACGGCATTTGAGATTTTACAGGTTTGCTGCCAGTAGCCATTAAAGTGTCTGGAATGGGGACACTTTTTTCAAATGGTCACAAAATCTTGTACACTTCGAGTTCTTAGCTAAATTTTTTTATGCATGCCAACAAAAATATAAGGATCACGTCTACCATGTTTGGGGCCAAAACTTCTTCCGAAAAAATTTTGAAAAATTCCGAACCGTAAAAAGTTTCAAAAATCGTGAAAAATAGAAAACAAGTCATCTTGCCATGAAACTTCACGTGAAGGCTTAAGGGACCATTGTATGAATTTAGAAGCTATAAAAAAGGCATTGGCATGTAGAAATATAAAGATGTGCCTAAACCCACCTACCACCCTATCGATCCACGGCTTACACATCCCGTCTCTCTGGCCAGGGTAGTGCCCGCCCGCCCGCCCGTTCGTGTCGTCAGTTGGCTTAGGCATACGTAGTTCATTCCTAGTCTAAGATTGGATTGGACCGAGGGTTGTGGTAGTAGGATCGGTAGCACGTAAAAGGGGACCCAACCGATCCCCGGCTTGCGCATCCCGCCCCTCTAGCCGGCTGAGCGCCCGCACGCTCGTTTCGTGGTTTGACTTAGGCATACGGAGTTCATTCCCAATCTAATCATACGAAGTTTATTCCCAGTCTAAGATCAGACCAGACTGAGGGTTACGGTGGCACATGCTGGGCTCGGGCATGTGCTGGTGCCGTATTTTTCTTCGTCAGGGCGCCATCACTGGAGCATCACCGGAGAACTTAACCGGCGGCATTGGGGTTTCGGCGATTGGGGGGGCCGGGGGGTGTGCGCACATGATGTGCGATGGGTGCTAGTACTTGGCCCTTATATTGGCCCCCTATCCCTCATCAAACCTTGAGAACTCACACCCCCTTAAAGAGCATTTGAGATTTTACAGGTTTGCTGCCACTAGCCATTAAAGTGCCTGAAATGGGGACACTTTTTTCAAATGGTCACAAAATCTTGTACACTTCGAGTTTTTAGCTGAATTTTTTTGTGCATGCCAAAAAAAATACAAGGATCACGTCTACCATGTTTGGGGCCAAAACTCCTGCCGAAAAAATATTAAAAATTCTTGAATCGTAAAAAGTTTCAAAAATCATGAAAAATAAAAAACGAGTCATCTTGCCATGAAACTTCACGTGAAGGCTTAAGAGACCATTGTATGAATTTACAAGCCATAAAGATGGCATTGGCATATAGAAATATGAAGATGTGCCTAAACCCACCTACCACCCTAGAGATCCACCTTGTCACAGACTAAGCTTTCTCTCAACAAGCAATAGACCGTGCGGCAATTGAATGGGTGCTCCGAACCAAGTCAACCTTCAATAGATCGATATCTGAACAAATAACCATAAGCTATGGTTAGTCACAAGCATTCACAATAAGGCACAACATATCGAGATCAATCTCAAGCACACACACAAGAAGGCATATTCGCATCAAGAAAAAGAAAAACACATCGAGGTAACAATCGGGACATTCAATCGGGATGAGTTTTATTATAAACGGGACTCATACATCAAGACCTCCCACCGTCACCAGGGCCAGGGGGTAGCCCTTGGTGGGTGGCCTAAGCTCGCATAGCAACCGATGAGACAGCCCAACACTACGCTGTCGGTTTACCCCCCTAAAGAGCCTTAGAGATTTTAGAGCTATGCTACTAGTAACCATTACAATGTTTGAAATGGGGACACTTTTCCTAACACAAGGGATCTACCCGGCCATGGCCCTATACATGGGTGGCTCATGGCAACCTAAGTCTCGGTCATGGCCCTATACAAGGTTGGCTCATGACATCCTCCCCCCACCTATTCTATCGACGTCCTCATCGACTTGCTGGCTTGAAATTCTTCAATCTTCCTTTGAAATCTCTGGAGGTTGTGTTCTCTCTCCCAGCTGGTTTCTTCTGGTCCTAATCCCTCCCACTTCACTAAGTACTCTCGAACTAGTCTTCGAGATATCTTGGTTTCCCTGTCAGCTAAGATCTCTTTGACTCGACGCTCTGAGGGTGGCTTTATGGTGATGACGGCTCTGGTTGGCTCTCTTCAGCTAGCATCTATAGGATCTACATGGAAAGGTTTCAGGTTGCTCACATGAAATACTGGGTGCACTTTCATCCACTTTGGTGGGTCAATTTTGTAAGAAGCATTCCCCACCTTGGAAAGGACCCTTACTGGACCTTCATATTTGTGCACCAGTCTACGATCTCTTTTTCTCAGGAACTTGGTTTGTTCAAGAACTAGTCGGACAAGAATCAAATCACCAGCTCGAAATTATTGAGCTTTACGACCCTTGTCTGCCCATTTCTTCATCCGCTTTGATGCTTTCTCCAGGTAGGCTTGCGTAATCTCTGTGTTTTGTTTCCACTCTTTGCTGAGATTGAAGGCTCTCAGATTCTTTCCTCTATATTATTCCAAAGAAGTGTGGGGTAGCCTTGGTAATTATCCGTGACCACCTCAAATGGGCTCTTGTTGGTGGAAGAGCTTTTGTTGGAATTAAAGCAGAGTTGAGCCACATCCAATAATGAAGGCCAGTCTTTCTAATTAGCTTGAACAAAATGCCTCAAGTATTCCTCTAATAATCCATTGAACCGTTCTGTTTGACCATCAGTTTGGGGGTGATAGCTTGAGGAGATGTTGAGTTGGGACCCCAATATCTTGAAAAGTTCTCTCCAGAAGGACCCCGTGAATCTCGGATCTCGATCACTGACAATGTTTTGAGGGAGGCCCCAGTATTTGACCACATGTTTTAATAATAGTCGAGCTGTGTCTTTCGTTGTGCAATACTTGGGAGCGAAAATGAATGTGGCATACTTAGAGAACCGATCAATTACCACCAAAATCGCTCCAAGGTCACCAACCTTGGGTAGGCTTGAAATGAAATTGAGAGAGATGCTTTCCCAAGGTCTGGTGGGTACTGGTAGTGGTTCAAGCATGCCTGCAGGTTTCTTTCTTTCAACCTTGTCTTGTTGGCAAATGAGGCAAGTCTTCGTATAGTCCATCACACCTTGTCACATGTGAGGCCAATAGTATCCCTGTTTCAATAACGCCAAAGTGCGTTGCCAACCCGGGTGTCTCGCCCATGGTGTGTCATGACATTCCCTCATTAGCATCTATCTCAGACCTTCTATTCTTGGCACAAATACTCGAGGTCCCTTGGTCCATAGGACCCTATTTTCTTGCCAAAAGTACTTGGACTTCCCTTCTTCCACTAGCTTCAGGATGGCATAAGCTTGCGGGTCCTTCCTTAAGTGATCTCCAATCAACTTATGAATGTTTATAGTGGCTCTACTAGCCGCCATTAGGGCAATTCTTCCAAGGGCCGCTAGATCTGCTCACCTACTCAATGCATCGGCCACTTGATTGGTCTTTCCAGCGATGTGCTCAAAATAAAAGTTGAATTTCGCTAAAAATTCCTGCCACCTAGCTTGTTTTTTCGTAAGCCTTGGTTGGGTGAGAAAATGGCTAACGACCGTATTGTCTATCTTCACGACAAAGTGTGAACCCAACAAGTAATGTCACCAAGCCCTCAAGCAGTGAACCACCGCCAGGAGTTCTTTTTCCTGAGTCGTATATTTCCTTTCAGCTTCACTTAGCTTCCTACTTTCAAATGCTATCTGGTGATGTTGTTGCAAAAGCACTCCTCCAATAGCAAAATCGGATGCATCCGTCTGAACTTCGAAGGGCTTTTCAATATCAGGGAGAGCTAAGATGGGATCCTTCATAACAGCATCCTTTAATCCCTCTAAGGCCTCTTGGCACTCGCTCATCCAACACCATTTATGCTCCTTCTTCAATAGCTCTATGAGGGCTGTGGTCTTGCGAGAGTACCCTTCCACAAACCTTCTATAGTAGTTGGCTAGTCCCAAAAATGAGCGGAGCTCACTAACATTCTTCGGTGTTGTCCACTCTTTGATGGCCCTAACCTTTCCTATGTTTATTCGAATGTGGCCACGTTCGATAATGTGATCGAGAAAATGGATTCGGGTCTGAACAAATGCACACTTCTCCCTTTTTATGTATAACTGGTGGTCATGTAATCTTTGAAGTACCTGGTCCACGTGCTCTTGATGCTCTTCCAAAGTGGAGCTATATACCACTATATCGTCTAAATAGATGACTACAAATTTGTCTAAGTAGTCATGGAACACCTGATTCATCAATGTACAAAATGTGGCAGGAGCATTGGTCAGTCCAAAAGGCATAACAAGAAATTCAAATGCACCATATCGTGTCACACAAGTGGTCTTTGGCTCATCTCTCTCAGCGATTCGAACCTGATGGTAGCTAGATCTCAGGTCCAATTTGGAAAAGTACTTGGCCCGGCTCAATTGATCAAACAAGTCTGCTATAAGGGGAATGGGATATTTGTTTCTCACGGTGACTTTGTTCAAGGCCCTGTAGTCAACACATAATCGCAAACTTTCATCGTGCTTCTTTTGAAATAGCACTGGCGCTCTGAAAGGAGCCTTTGATGGTCTGATGAACTCAGCTTGTAGCAGCTCATCTAACTATTTTCTTAGTTCGGCCAACTCTGGTGGGGCCATGCGGTAAGGCATTCTAGCAGGGGGTTTCACTCCTAAGAGGAGCTTGATTTCATGGTCCACTGCTCGTCGATGGGGTAGAACTTTAGGCAACATCTCTGGCATCACCTCTTCAAATTCTTCCAACACTTTTTCCACACCATCAGGTATGGGTTCTACTTCCGACCCTTCTTTGTAAATCGGCACCGCCACAAAGGAGGGTTCCCCTCTTTTTATCCCTTTCTTAAACTGCAAAGTTGAAATCATTTTCTTCCCACTCTTTGGTAGGATGTTGGCTGGCACCATACATGGGTGTTCTCCTAAGAACAACAAGCAGCTAGCAGCCGGGATAGGGATAACCTGAGCCAACATCATGAAGTCCAATCTAAGGACAACATCAAAGTCATCCATGGGGGAAACTGTAAAGTCTACCTTCCCCTCCCATGGCCCCAATCGGGTTGTCACACTTTTGGAGCTTCCACTGATCGCAAAGGCTGGCGAATTGATCGCCTTCATTCATCCACAGTCTTTACTAATCTGAAGACCATACCTTTTTGCTTCTTCTGGTGTGATGAAAGTGTCGGTTGCACCCGTATCCACCATGGCCTTGGTGGCTTTCTCATTGATCATCAAGTTCACATACATCAAGCCTTTACTCTGCTCTTTCTTTATAGTGTTTAATTGGATGCGGAGGGCATTGAGGAACCTTATTGAACCCATCCTGGCTGGCTTCTCTTTAGCTTCTTCAACACTCTCTGGCATTTTTGCGAACTCTTGAGATGAGGTCCTTAAGGCATTAAGGGCTCCCCTATGCAGGCATTCAGCCACCCAATACGACCCCTTGCAAAGAAAGCAAGCTAGCGTTTGTCTAGGCTTGAAAATCCCTGTGTTGCTTGTCTAGGCCTGGGTGCTATCTCGACCAAAGGACCTCCTGTCCGATCCCCCACTGAAGGGTCGATCCAACCTAGTCATCTTTCCCCCACTCCCAAAGTTAAAGCTACTGCCAGCTGATAGAGGATTTTTCCATTTTAAAGAGCCATCATTGTAATCGTGAAGACGTTCAGCTGTAGCCATGGCCGTGGCCACATCTTGCACTTTCTGCCTTTGTAGTTCTGTCCTTGCCCAAGGCTTGAGGCCCTCAACAAAATAGAACATCTTGTCCTTTTTGGACATGTCTCGAATATCCAACATCAGGGTGGAAAAGCTCCTCACAAATTCTCGCACCGTTCTGATTTACACTAACTCTCGAAGTCTCTTTCGAGCCATATACTCCACATTCTCAAGGAAAAATTGGTTTTTCAATTCTCGCTTCAGATCCGTCTAAGTCTTAATCGGGCACTCGTCATCGACAAACTTGGAGTGCCACCACAGCTTGGCATCCCCTGTAAGGTACACCGACGCCATTGTCACCTTGTCTTCCTCTGAATTTATGTGTACAGCTCGGAAGTATTGCTCCATGTCAAACAAGAAATTTTCAAGTTCCTTAGCATCCCTTGCCCCCTCATAGTATCGAGGCTCCGGCACTTTGGGCCTTTGTCCCCTTTCCATCGAGCTTGAACCCGATCTGGCCACAACCATTTGTAGGATGCTCACATGTGCTCTGAGCTCCTCAAACTCCTTTTGGAGAATGTTCAAGGCATCTCTAGCCTCCTCGCTCACATTGTGGAGAGTATCGGACAACTCCTGCTGGGTTGTCTCGATCTCCCTCACTCGGTCTTTCATTACCATATGAGTTTTCATTACAGCCACCACGGCCTCAAGTTCCTCAATTCTCTGTCGATGATTCGATCCACCATTTGTGGCCATTTCACCCATTTTTCTAGCACTTCTCAACCGTGCTCTGATACCACGTGTCACGGACTAAGCTTTCTCTCAACAAGCAATAGATCGTGCAGCACTTGAATGGGTGCTCCCAACCAAGTCAGCCTTCAATAGATCGATATCTGAACAAATAACCATAAGCTATGGTTAGTCACAAGCATTCACAATAAGGCACAACATATCGAGATCAATCTCAAGCACACACACAAGAAGGCAAATTCGCATCAAGAAAAAGAAAAACTCATCGAGGCAACAATCGGGACATTTAATCGGGATGAGTTTTATTATAAATGGGACTCATACATCGGGACCTCCCACCATCAGTAGGGCCAGGGGGGCTGCCCTTGGTGGGTGGCCTAAGCTCGCATAGCAACCGGTGAGACAGCCCAACACTACGCTGCCGGCTCACCCCCCTAAAGAGCCTTAGAGATTTTAGAGCTATACTACCAGTAACCATTACAATGTTCGAAAAGGGCACACTTTTCCTAGCACAAGGGATCTACCCGGCCATGGCCCTATACATGGGTGGCCCATGGCAACCTAAGTCCCGATCATGGCCCTATACAAGGTTGGCTCATGACACACGGCTTGTGCATCCCGTCTCTCTGGCCGACGTAGTGCCCGCCCGCTCGTTTCGTCAGTTGGCTTAGGCATACGAAGTTTATTCCCAGTCTAAAATCAGACCAGACCGAGGGTTGTGGTAGCAGGATTGACAGCACGTAGAGGGGGACCCGACCGATCCCCCGTTTGCGCATCCTACCCCTCTGGCCGGTTGAGCACCCGCACGCTCGTTTTGTGGGTTGACTTAGGCATACGGAGTTCATTCCCAGTCTAAGATCGGATCGGATCGAGGGTTGCGGTAGCACATGCTGGGCCCAGGCATGTGCCAGTGCTGTATTTTTCTTCGTCGGGGCACTATTGCCGGAGCATCACCGAAGAACCTGACCGGCGGCATTGGGGTTCCGACGATCGGGGGGGGCCGGGGGGTGTGCGCACATGATGTGCGATGGGTGCTGGTACTTGGCCCTTATATTGGCCCCATATCCCTCATCAAACCTCAAGAACTCACACCCCTTAAAGAGCATTTGAGATTTTACAGGTTTGCTGCCAGTAGCCATTAAAACGTCTGAAATAGGGACACTTTTTTCAAATGGTCACAAAATCTTGTACACTTCCAGTTTTTAGCTGAATTGTTTTATGCATGCCAACAAAAATACAAGGATCACATCTACCAAGTTTGGGGCCAAAACTCCTTTCGAAAAAATTTTAAAAAATCTCGAACCGCAAAAAGTTTCAAAAATTATGAAAAATAGAAAACGGGTCGTCTTGCCATGAATCTTCACGTGAAGGCTTAAGAGACCATTGTATGAATTTACAAGCCATAAAAATGGCATTGGCACGTAGAAGTATGAAGACGTGCCTAAAGCCACCTACCACCCTATCGATCCACGGCTTGCACATCACGTCTCTCTAAGCATACAGAGTTCATTCCCAGTCTAAGATGGTTGCGACAGGACATGCTGGGCTCGGGCATGTGCTGGTGCTGTATTTTTCTTTGTCGGGGCACCATCGCCGGAGCATCGTCGGAGAACCTGACCGACGGCTTTGGGGTTCCGACTATCGGACGGGTCGGGGCGGTGCTGGTACCTGGCCCTTATATTGGCCCCCTAACCCTAATCAAACCTCGAGAACTCACACCCCTTAAAGAGCATTTGATATTTTACAGGTTTGCTGCCAGTAGCCATTAAAGTGTCTGAAATGGGGACACTTTTTTCAAATGGTCACAAAATCTTGTACACTTCAAGTTTTTAGCTGATTTTTTTGTGCATGCCAAAAAAAATACAAGGATCACGTCTAGCAAGTTTCGAGCCAAAACTCCTTTCCAAAAAATTTTAAAAAATCTCGAACCATAAAAAGTTTCAAAAATCATGAAAAATAGAAAACAAGTTGTCTTGCCACGAAACTTCACGTGAAGGCTTAAGGGACCACTGTATGAATTTACAAGCCATAAAAATGGCATTGGCATGCAGAAATATGAAGATGTGCCTAAACCCACCTACCACCCTATCGATCCACGACTTATGCATCCCGTCTCTCTGGCCGGCATAATGCTCGCCCGCCCGTCCATCCGCTCGTTTCGTCGGTTGGCTTAGGCATACGGAGTTCATTCCTAGTCAGAGATTGGACTGGACTGAAGGTTGCAGCAGCAGGATCGGCAGCATGCAGAGGGTTGCCCGATCGATCCCCGGCTTGTGCATCCCGCCCCTCTTGCCGGCTGAGCGCCTGCACGCTCGTTTCGTGGGTTGACTTAGGCATATGGAGTTCATTCCCAGTCTAAGCATACGGTGTTCATTCCCAGTCTATTGAGGGTGGCAGCAGCACATGCTAGGCTCGGGCATGTGCTGGTGCCGCATTTTTCTTTATCGGGGAACCATTGCCGGAGCATCGTCGGAGAACCTGACCGACGGCATTAGGGTTCCGATGATCGGGGGGGCCAGGGGGGTGTGCGCTCATGATGTGCGATGGGTGCTGGTACTTGGCCCTTATATTGGCCCCTATCCCTCATCAAACCTCAAGAACTCACACCCCCTTAAAGACCATTTGAGATTTTACAGGTTTGCTGTCAATAGCCATTAAAGTGTCTGAAATGGGGACACTTTTTTCAAATGGTCACAAAATCTTGTACACTTTGAGTTTTTAGCTGAATTTTTTTGTGCATGCCAAAAAAAATACAAGGATCACGTCTACCAAGTTTGGGACCAAAACTCCTTCGGAAAAAATTTTAAAAAATCTCGAACCACAAAAAGTTTCGTAAATCATGAAAAATAGAAAATGAGTCGTCTTGCCATGAAACTTCACGTGAAGGCTTAAGGGACCATTGTATGAATTTACAAGCCATAAAAATGGCATTGGCACACAGAAATATGAAGATGTGACTAAACCCACCTACCACCCTATCGATCCACGGCTTGCGCATCCCGTCTCTCTGGCCGGTGTAGTGCCCGCCCGTCCGTCCGCTCGTTTCGTCGGTTGGCTTAGGCATACGAAGTTCATTCCCAGTCTAATATCAGACCAGACCGAGGGTTATGGCAGCACATATTGGGCTCAGGCATGTGCTGGTGCCACATTTTTCTTCGTTGGGGCACCATCGTCGGAGCATCGCCAGAGAGCCTGACCAGCGGCATTGGGGTTCCGGCGATCGGGGGGGCCGGGGGGGTGTGCGCACAAGATGTACGATGGGTGCTGGTACTTGGCCCTTATATTGGCACCGTATCCCTCATCAAACCTCAAGAACTCACACCACCTTAAAGAGCATTTCAGATTTTACAGGTTTACTACCAGTAGCCATTAAAGTGTCTGAAATGGGGACAGTTTTTTCAAATGGTCACAAAATCCTGTACACTATGAGTTTTTAGCTGAATTTTTTTGTGCATGCCAAAAAAATACAAGGATCACGTCTACCAAGTTTGGGGCCAAAACTCCCTTCGAAAAAATTTTAAAAAATCCCGAACCATAAAAAGTTTCAAAAATCATGAAAAATAGAAAACGAGTCGTTTTGCCATGAAACTTCACGTTAAGGCATAAGGGACCATTGTATGAATTTACAGGCCATAAAAATGGCATTGGCACGTAGAAATATGAAGATGTGCCTAAACCCACCTATCACCCTATCGATCCACGGCTTGCGCATCCCGTCTCTCTAGCTGGCGTAGTGCCCGCCCGCCCTTCCGCCCGCTTGTTTCGTTGATTGGCTTAGGCATACAGAGTTCATTCCCAGTCTAAGATCAGACCGAACCGAGGGTTACGACAGCACATGTTAGGCTCGGGCATGTGCTGGTGCCGTAATTTTCTTCGCCGGCTGAGCATCCGCACGCTCGTTTCGTGGGTTGACTTAGGCATATGGAGTTCGTTCCCAGTCTAGGCATCCAGAGTTCATTCCCAGTCTAAGATCGAACCAGATCGATGGTTGCGGCAGGACATGCTGGGCTCGGGCATGTGGTGGTGCCGCATTTTTCTTTGTCAGGGCACCATCATCGGAGCATCGCCGGAGAACCTAATCGATGGCATTGGGGTTCTGACGATCAGGCGGGTCGGGGGGGTGCCGGTACTTGGCCCTTATATTGGCCCCCTTACCCTAATCAAACCTCGAGAACTCACACCCCTTAAAGAGCATTTGATATTTTACAGGTTTGCTACCAGTAGCCATTAAAGTGTCTGAAATGGGGACACTTTTTTCAAATGGTCACAAAATCTTGTACACTTCGAGTTTTTAGCTGATTTTTTTTGTGCATGCCAAAAAAAAATACAAGGATCACGTTTACCAAGTTTCGGGCCAAAACTCCTTTCAAAAAAATTTTAAAAAATCCCGAACCATAAAAAGTTTCAAAAATCATGAAAAATAGAAAACGAGTCGTCTTGCCACGAAACTTCACGTGAAGGCTTAAGGGACCATTGTATGAATTCACAAGCCATAAAAATGGCATTGGCATGCAGAAATGTGAAGATGTGCCTAAACCCACCTACCACCTTATCGATCCACGGCTTGCGCATCCCGTCTCTCTGGCCGGCATAATGCTCGCCCGCCCGTCCACCCGCTCGTTTCGTCGGTTGGCTTAGACATACGGAGTTCATTTCCAGTCAGAGATCAGACTAGACCGATGGTTGCGGCAGTAGGATCGGTAGCACGCAGAGGGTTACCCGATCGATCCCCGACTTGCGCATCCCGCCCCTCTTGCCGGTTGAGCACCTACACGCTCGTTTCGTGGGTTGACTTAGGCATATGGAGTTGATTCCCAGTCTAAGCATATGGAGTTGATTCCCAGTCTAAGATCGGATCGGATTGAGGGTGGTGGCAGCACATGCTAGGCTCGAGCATCGTCGGAGAACCTGACCGACGGCATTGGGGTTCCGGCGATCGGGGGGGCCGGGGGGGTGTGCGCACAAGATGTACGATGGGTGCTGGTACTTGGCCCTTATATTGGCATCGTATCCCTCATCAAACCTCAAGAACTGACACCCCCTTAAAGAGCATTTGAGATTTTACAGGTTTGTTACCAGCAGCGACTAAAGTGTCTGAAATGGGGACATTTTTTTCAAATGGTCACAAAATCTTGAACACTTCGCGTTTTTAGCTGAATGTTTTTGTGCAAGCCAAAAAAAATACAAGGATCCTGTCTGCGAAGTTTGGGGCCAAAACTCCTTTCAAAAAAATTTTAAAAAATCCCGAATCGTAAAAAGTTTCAAAAATCATGAAAAATATAAAACGAGTCGTCTTGCCATGAAACGTCACGTGAAGGCTTAAGGGACCATTGTATGAATTTACAAGCCATAAAAATGGAATTGGCACATAGAAATATGAAGATGTGCCTAAACCCAACTACAACGCTATCGATCCACAGCTTGCGCATCCCGTCTCTCTGGCCGACGTAGTGCCCGCCCCCCTGCCCACCAGCTTGTTTCGTCGGTTGGCTTAGGCATACGGAGTTCATTCCCAATCTAAGATCAGACTGGACTGAGGGTTGCGGCAGCAAGATAGGCAAGACACAGAGGGGGACCCGACCGATCCCCGGCTTGCGCATCCTGCCCCTCTGGTCGGCTGAGCGCCCGCACGCTCATTTCATGGGTTGACTTAGGCATACGGAGTTCATTCCCAGTCTAAGCATACGGAGTTCATTCCCAGTCTAAGATCGGATCGGACCGAGGGTTGCGGCAGCACATGCTGGGCTTGGGCATGTGCTAGTGCCCCGCATTATTCTTCGTCGGGGCGCCACCGCCGGAGCATGGTCGGAGCATCACCGGAGAACCTGACCGATGGCATTGGGGTTTCGACGATCGGGGGGCCGGGGGGTGTGCACACATGATGTGCGATGGGTGCTGGTACTTGGCCTTTATATTGGCCCCCTATCGATCCACAGCTTATGCATCCCGTCTCTCTGGTCGCCGTAGTGCCCGCCCGCCCACCCACTCGTTTCATCGGTTGGCTTAGGCATACGGAGTTCATTCCTAGTATAAGACCAGATCAGACCGAGGGTTACGGCAGCAGGATCGACAGCATGCAAAGGAGGACCCGATCGATCCCCGGCTTGCGCATCCCGCCCCTCTGGCCGGCTGAACACCCGCACGTTCGTTTTGTGGGTTCACTTAGGCATACGGAGTTCATTCCCAGTCTAAGCATACGAAGTTCATTCCCAGTCTAAGATCAGATCAGACCGACTGTTGCAGCAGCACATGCTGGGCTCGGGTATGTGCTGGTGCCGCATTTTTCTTCGTCGGGGCACCATCGTCGGAGCATCGTCGGAGAACCTGACCGACGGCATTGGGGTTCCGACGATCAGGGGGGCCGGGGGGGTGTGCGCACATGATGTGTGATGGGTGCTGGTACTTGGCCCTTATATTGGCCCCCTATCCCTCATCAAACCTCGAGAACTCACACCCCCTTAAAGAGCATTTGAGATTTTATAGGTTTGCTGTCAGTAGCCATTAAAGTGTCTGAAATGGGGACACATTTTTCAAATGGTCACAAAATATTGTAAACATCGAGTTTTTAGCTGAATTTTTTTGGGCATGCCAACAAAAATACAAGGATCACGTCTGCCAAGTTTGGGACCAAAAATCATTCCGAAAAAATTTTAAAAAATCCTGAATCGCAAAAAGTTTCAAAAATTGTGAAAAATAGAAAACGAGTCGTCTTACCATGAAACTTCACGTGAAGGCTTAAGGGACCATTGTATGAATTTACAAGCCATAAAAATGGCATTGGCATGCAGAAATATGAAGATGTGCCTAAACCCACCTACCACCCTATCGATCCACGGCTTGCGCATCCCGTCTCTCTGGCTGGCGTTGTGCCTGCCTGCCCGCCCGTTCGTTTTGTCGGTTGGCTTAGGCATACAGAGTTCATTCCTAGTCTAAGATTGGACCGGACCGAGGGTTGCGGTAGTAGGATCGATAGCACGCAGAGGGGGACCGGACCGATCCCTGGCTTACGCATCCCGCCCCTCTGGCCGGCAGAGCGCCCGTATGCTCATTTCGTGGGTTGACTTAGGCATATGGAGTTCATTCCCAGTCTAAGATCGGTTCGGACCGAGGGTTGCGGCAGCACATGCTAGGCTCAGGCATGTGCTGGTGCTGCATTTTTCTTCATCGGGGCACTATCGTCGGAGCATCGTCGGAGAACCTAACCGGTGGCATTGGGGTTTCGGCGATTGAGGGGGCCGGGGTGGTGTGCGCAAATGATGTGCAATGGGTGCTGGTACTTGGCCCTTATATTGGCTCCCTATCCCTCTTCAAACCTCGAGAACTCACGCCCCTTTAAAGAGCATTTGAGATTTTACAGGTTTTCTGCCAGTAGCCATTAAAGTGTATAAAATGGGGACACTTTTTTCAAATGGTCACAAAATCTTGTACACTTCGAGTTTTGAGCTGAATTTTTTTATGCATGCCAACAAAAATACAAGGATCACGTCTACCAAGTTTAGGGCGAAAACTCCTTTCGAAAAAATTTTAAAAAATCTAGAACCGCAAAAAGGATTAAAAATCATGAAAAATAAAAAATGAGTCATCTTGCCATGAAACTTCACGTGAAGGCTTAAAGGACCATTGTATGAATTTACAAGTCATAAAAATGGTATTGGCATGCAGAAATATGAAGTTCTGCCTAAACCCACCTACCACCCTACCGAATCACGGCTTGCGCATCTCGTCTCTCTGGCTGGCGCACTGCCCGCTCACCCGCCCGCTCATTTCGTCGGTTGGCTTAGGCATACGGAGTTCATTCCTAGTCTAAGATTGGACCAAACCAAGGGTTGCGGTAGCAGGATCGACAGCACGCAGAAGGGAACCCGACCGATCCCCGGCTTGCGCATCCCGCCCCTCAGGCCGGCTGAGCGCCCACACGCTCGTTTCATGGGTTGACTTAGGTATACGGAGTTCATTCCCAGTCTAAACATACGAAGTTCATTCCCAGTCTAAGATCAGATCAGACCGAGGGTTGCGGCAGGACATGCTGGGCTTGGGCATGTGCTGGTGTTGTATTTTTCTTCACCGGGGCACCATCATCGGAGCATCGCCGGAGAACCTGACCGGCGGCATTGGGGTTTCAGCGATCGAGGGGGCCGGGGGGTGTACGCACACGATGTGCAATGGGTGCTAGTACTTGGCCCTTATATTGGCCCCCTATCTCTCATCAAACCTCAACAACTCACACCCACTTAAAGAGCATTTGAGATTTTACAGGTTTGCTACCAGTTGCCATTAAAGTGTCTAAAATGGAAACACTTTTTTCAAATGGTCACAAAATCTTGTACACTTCGAGTTTTTAGCTCAATTTTTTTGTGCACGCCAACAAAAATACAAGGATTACGTCTACCACGTTTGGGGTCAAAACTCCTTCTGAAAAAATTTTAAAAAATCCTGAACCCTAAAAAGTTTCAAAAATTATAAAAAATAAAAACGAGTCGTCTTGCTATGAAACTTCACGTGAAGGCTTAAGGGACCATTGTAAGAATTTACAAGCCATAAAAATGGCATTGGCACGTAGACATATGAAGATGTGCCTAAACCCACCTACCACCCTATCGATCCACGGCTTGCACATCCCATCTCTCTGGCCGGCATAGTGCCTACCCGCCCGCCTGCCCGCTAGTTTCATCGGTTGGCTTAGGCATACAGAGTTCATTCTCAGTCTAAGATCAGACAGGACCGAAGTTTGCAGCAGCAGGATCGACAGCACACAGAGGGGGACCCAACTGATCCCCGACTTGCGCATCCCGCCCCTCTAGCTGGCTGAGCACCCACATGCTCGTTTTATGGGTTGACTTACGCATACAGAGTTCATTCCCAGTCTAAGCATACGGAGTTCATTCCTAGTCTAAGATTGGACCGGACCGAGGGTTGCGGTAGCACATGCTGGGCTTGGGCATGTGCTGGTGCCACATTTTTCTTCACCAGGGCACCATTGCCAGAGCATCCTCGGAGAACCTGATCGGCAGCATTGGGGTTCCAGCAATCGAGGGTGATAGCAAGATCGGCAGCACGCAGAGAGGACCCGATCGATCCTCGACTTGCGTATCCCACCCCTTTGGGCGGCTGAGTGCTTGCACGGTCGTTTCGTGGGTTGACTTAGGCATATGGAGTTCATTCCCAGTCTAAGATCAGATGGGACCAAAGGTTGTGGCAGCACATACTGGGCTCGGGCATGTGCTGGTGCCACATTTTTCTTCGTCGGGGCACCATCACCGGAGCATCGCCAGAGAACCTGACCAACGGCATTGGGGTTCCGGCGATCGGGGGGGCGGGGGGTGTGCGCACATGATGTGCGATGGGTGCTGGTACTTGGCCCTTATATTGGCCCCCTATCCCTTATCAAACCTCGAGAACTCACACCCCCTTAAATAGCATTTGAGATTTTACAAGTTTGCTGCCAGGAGCCATTAAAGTGTCTAGAATGGGGACACTTTTTTCAAATGGTCACAAAATCTTGTACACTTTGAGTTTTTAGCTGAATTTTTTTGTGCATGCCAAAAAATATACAAGGATCACGTCTACCAAGTTTGGGGCCAAAAATCCTTCCAAAAAAATTTTAAAAAATCCCGAACCGTAAAAAGTTTTAAAAATCATGAAAAATAGAAAACGAGTCGTCTTGCCATGAAACTTCACATGAAGGCTTAAGGGACCATTGTATGAATTTACAAGCCATAAAAATGGCATTGGCATGCAGAAATATGAAGATGTGCCTAAACCCACCTACCACCCTATCGATCCACGGCTTGCGCATCCTGTCTCTCTAGCCGACGTAATGCCCGCCCGCCCGCTCGTTTCGTCGGTTGGCTTAGGCTTATGGAGTTCATTCCCATTCTAAGATCAGACCGGATCTAGGGTTGCAGCAGTAGGATTGGTAGCACGTAGAGGGGGACGCAATCGATCCCCGACTTGCGCATCCTGTCCCTCTGGCTGACTGAGCGCCTGCACGCTCGTTTCGTGAGTTGACTTAGGCATACGGAGATCATTCTAGTCTAAGCATACGGAGTTCATTCCCAGTCGAAGATCGGACCAAACCGAGGGTTGCGGCAACACATGCCGGCCTCGAAAATGTGCTGGTGCCGCATTTTTCTTCGTCGGGGCACCATCACCGGAGCATCGCCAGGGAACCTGACAGGCGGCATTGGGGTTCCAGCGATCGGGGGGGCCAGGGGGTGTGCGCACATGATGTGCTATGGGTGATGGTACTTGGCCCTTATATTGGCCCCCTATCCCTCATCAAACCTCGAGAACTCACACCCCCTTAAAGAGCATTTGAGATTTTACAGGTTTGCTGCCAGTAGCCATTAAAGTGCCTAAAATGGGGACACTTTTTTCAAATGGTCACAAAATCTTGTAAACTTCTAGTTTTTAGCTGAATTTTTTTTTGAATACCAAAAAAAATACAAGGATCACGTCTACCAAGTTTGGGGCCAAAAATCCTTCCGAAAATATTTTAAAAAATCCCGAACCCCAAAAAGTTTTGAAAATCTTAAAAAATAAAAAATGAGTCGTCTTGCCATTAAACTTCACGTGAAGGCTTAAGGGACCATTGTATGAATTTACAAGCCATAAAAATGGCATTGGCACGTAGAAATATGAAGATGTGCCTAAACCCACCTACCACCCTATCAATCCACGGCTTGCGCATCTCATCTCTCTGGCCAATGTTTTGCCCGCCCGCCCGCCTGCATGCCTGTTCGTGTCGTCGGTTGGCTTAGGCATACGGAGTTCATTCCCAGTCTAAGATCGGACCAAACCGAGGGTTGCGGCAGCAAGATCAGCAGCACGTAGAGGGGGACCCAGCCGATCCCCGCCTTGCGCATCCCGCCCCTCTGGCTGGCTGAGCGCCCGTACGCTCGTTTTGTGGTTTGACTTAGGCATACAGAGTTCATTCCCAATCTAAGCATACAGAGTTCATTCCCCTCTAAGATCAGACCGGAGTGAGGGTTGCGGTAGCAGATGCTGGGCTCGGGCATGTGCTGGTGCCACATTTTTCTTCGTCGGGGCACCATCACCGGAGCATCATCGGAGAACCTGACCGGCGGCATTAGGGTTTCGACGATCGGGGTGGCCAAAGGGGTGTGTGCGCACATGATTTGCGATGGGTGCTGGTACTTGGCCCTTATATTGGCACCCTATCCCTCATCAAATCTTGAGAACTCACACCCCCTTAAAGAGCATTTGAGATTTTACAGGTTTGCTGCCAGTAGCCATTAAAGTGTCTGAAATGGGGACACTTTTTTCAAATGGTCACAAAATCTTGTACACTTTGAGTTTTTAGCTGAATTTTTTTGTGCATGCCAACAAAAATACAAGGATCATATCTACCAAGTTTGGGGCCAAAACTCCTTTTGAAAAGATTTGAAAAAATCTCGAACCCTAAAAAGTTTTGAAAATCGTGAAAAATAGAAAACGAATCGTCTTGCCATGAAACTTCACATGAAGGCTTAAGGGACCATTGTATGAATTTACAAGCCATAAAAATGGCATTGGCACGTAGAAGTATGAAGACTTGCCTAAAGCCACCTACCACCCTATCGATTCACGGCTTGCGCATCACGTCTCTCTGGCCGACAGAGTGCCTGCCTGCCCGCCCACCCGCTTGTTTCGTCGGTTGGCTTAGGCATATGAAGTTCATTCCCAGTGTAACATCAGACCAGACTAAGGGTTCCGACAGTAGGATCGGCAGCACGTAGAGGGGGACCCGACCGATCCCCGGCTTGAGCATCCCACCCCTCTGGCCGGCTGAGCACCCGCACGCTCGTTTCATGGGTTGACTTAGGCATATGGAATTCATTCCCAGTCTAAGCATACGGAGTTCATTCCTAGTCTAAGATCGAACAAGATCAAGGGTTGCGGCCAAATATGCTGGGCTCAGGCATGTGCTAGTGCCGCATTTTTCTTCGTCGAGGCACCATCGCCGGAGCATCGCCGGAGAACCTGACCGACGGCATTGACGTTCGAGCGATCGGGGGGGCTGGGGGGGTGTGCGCACATGATGTGCGATGGCTGCTTTTACTTGGCCCTTATACTAGCCCCCTATCCCTCATCAAACCTCGAGAACTCACACCCCTTAAAGAGCATTTGAGATTTTACAGGTTTGCTGCCAGTAGCCATTAAAGTGTTTGAAATGGGGACACTTCTTTCAAATGGTCACAAAATCTTGTACACTTCAAGTTTTTAGCTAAATTTTTTTGTGCATGCCAACAAAAATACAAGGATCATGTCTACCAAGTTTGGGGCCAAAACTCCTTTTGAAAAAATTTTAAAAAATCTCGAACTGCAAAAAGTTTCAAAAATCGTGAAAAATAGAAAACGAGTCGTCTTGCCATGAAACTTCACGTGAAGGCTTAAGGGACCATTGTATGAATTTAAAAACCATAAAAATGGCATTGGCACGTAGAAAGATGAAGATGTGCCTAAACCCACCTACCACCCTATCGATCCACGGCTTGCGCATCCCGTCTCTCTGGGCGGCGTAGTGCCCGCCCACCCACCTGCCCGCTCAATTCATCTGTTGGCTTAGGCATCCGGAGTTCATTCCCAGTCTAAGATCGGACTGGATCGAGGTTTGCGGTAGGAGGATCGATAGCACGCAGAGGGGGACCTGACCGATCCCCGACTTGTGCATCCCGCCCCTCTGGCCGGTTAAGAGCCCGCACGCTCGTTTCGTCGGTTGACTTAGGCATACGGAGTTCATTCTCAGTCCAAGATCAAACTGGACCGAGGGTTGTGACAGCACATGCTGGGCTCGGGCTTGTGCTGGTGCCGCATTTTTCTTCGTCGGGGCACCATCGTGGGGGCATCACTGGAGAACCTGACCAGCGGCATTAGGGTTCCAGCAATCGAGAGGGCCGAGGGGTACGCACATGATGTGCGATGGGTGTTGGCACTTGACCCTTATATTCACCCCCTATCCCTCAACAAACCTCGAGAACTCACACCCTCTTAAAGAGCATTTGGGATTTTACAGGTTTGCTGCCAGTAGCCATTAAAGTGTCTGAAATGGGGACTCTTTTTTCAAATGGTTACAAAATCTTGTACACTTCGAGTTTTTAGCTGAATTTTTTTTTGCATGCCAACAAAAATACAAGGATCACGTCTACCAAGTTTGGGGCCAAAACCCCTTCTGAAAAATTTTAAAAAATCACGAACTGTAAAAAGTTTCAAAAATCGTGAAAAATAGAAAATGAGTGGTCTCGCCATGAAACATCACGTGAAGGCTTAAGGGACCATTGTATGAATTTACAAGCCATAAAAATGGCATTTGCGCAAAGAAATATGAAGATGTGCCTAAACCCACCTACCACCCTATCAATCCACGGCTTGCACATCCCATCTCTCTGGCCGACGTAGTGCCCGCCCACCCACCCGCATGCTCGTTTCGTCGGTAGGCCTAGGCATACGGAGTTCATTCCCAATCTAACATTAGACCGGATCGAGGGTTGTGGTAGTAGGATCGACAGCACACAGAGGGGGACCCGACCGATCCCCGACTTACGCATCCCACCCCTCTGGCTAGCTGAGCGCCCGCACGCTCGTTTCGTGGGTTGACTTAGACATACGAAGTTCATTCCCAGTCTAAGCATACGGAGTTCATTCCCAGTCTAAGATCAGACCGGATCGAGGGTTGCGGCAGCACATGCTGGGCTCGGGCATGTGCTGGTGTCACATTTTTCTTCGTCGAGGCACCACCGTCGGAGCATCGCCAGTGAACCTGACCGACAGAATTGAGGTTCCGACGATCGGGGGGCCAAGGGGCTGTGTGCACATGACGTGCGATGGGTGCTGGTACTTGGCCCTTATATTGGCCTCCTATCCCTCATCAAACCTTGAGAACTCATGCCCCCTTAAAGAGCATTTGAGATTTTACAGGTTTGCTGCCAGTAGGCATTAAAGTGTCTGAAATGGGGACACTTTTTTCAAATAGTCACAAAATCTTGTACACTTCCAGTTTTTAGCTGAATTTTTTTGTGCATGCCAACAAAAATACAATGATCACGTCAGCAATGTTCAGGTCGAAAACTCCTTCCGAAAAAATTTTAAAAAATCTCGAACCGTAAAAAGTTTCAAAAATCGTGAAAAATAGAAAACGAGTCGTCTTGTCATGAAACTTCACATGAAGGCTTAAGGGACCATTGTATGAATTTACAAGCCATAAAAATGGCATTGGCATGTAGAAATATGAAGATGTGCCTAAACCCACCTACCACCCTATCGATCCACGGCTTGCGCATCTTGCCCCTCTGGTCGACATATTGCCCGCCCGTCCACCAGCTCGTTTCCTCGATTGGCTTAGGCATACAGAGTTCATTCCCAGTCTAAGATTAGACCAGACTGAGTGTTTCGATAGCAGGATCGATAGCACGCAGAGTGGGACCCAGTCGATCCCCAGCTTGTGCACCCGCCCCTCTGTCCGGCTGAGTGCCTGCACGCTCGTTTTGTGGCTTGAGTTAGGCATACGGAGTTCACTCCCAGTCTAAGCATACGGAGTTCATTCCCAGTCTAAGATCGGACCGGACCAAGGGTTACGGCAGCACCTGCTGGGCTCGAGCATGTGCTGGTGCCGCATTTTTCTTCGCTGAGGAACCATCGTCGAAGAACCTGATCGAAGGCATTGGGGTTCTGACAATCGGGGGGCCGGGGGGGGTGTGTGCACATGATGTGCGATGAGTGCTGGTACTTGGCCCTTATATTGGCCTCCTATCCCTCATCAAACCTTGAGAACTCACACCCACTTAAAGAGCATTTGAGATTTTATAGGTTTGCTGCCAGTAGCCATTAAAATGTCTGAAGTGGGGACACTTTTTTCAAATGGTCACAAAATCTTGTACACTTCGAGTTTCTAGCTGAATTTTTTTATGCATGCCAAAAAAAATACAAGGATCACGTATGCCAAGTTTGGGGCCAAAAATCCTTCCAAAAAAATTTTAAAAAATCTCGAACCGTAAAAAGTTTCAAAAATCATGAAAAATAGAAAACGAGTCGTCTTGCCATGAAACTTCATGTGAAGGCTTAAGGGACCATCGTATGAATTTACAAGCCATAAAAATGGTATTGGCATGCAGAAATATGAAGATGTGCCTAAACCCACCTACCACCCTATCGATCCACAGCTTGCGCATCCCGTCTCTCTGGCCGGCGTAGTGCCCGCCCGCTCGTTTCATCGGTTGGCTTAGGCATTCGGAGTTCATTCCCAGTCTAAGATTCGACCGGGCCGAGGGTTGTGGTAGTAGGATTGGCAGCACACAGAGGGGGACCCGAGCGATCCCCGGCTTGCGCATGTCACCCCTCTGGCTAGCTGAGCGCTCGCACGCTCATTTCGTGGGTTGACTTAGGCGTACGGAGTTCATTCCCAGTCTAAGCATACGGAGTTCAATCCCAGTCTAAGATCGGACTGGACTGAGGGTTGCGATAGCACATGCTGGGCTCGGGCATGTGCTTGTGCCGTATTTTTCTTCGTCGGGGTACCATCGCTGGAGCATCAACGGAGAACCTGACCGGCAACTTTGGGGTTCCGACGATCGGGGGACCGGGGGGTGTGCGCACATGATGTGCAATGGGTGCTGGTACTTGACTCTTATATTGGCCCCCTATCCCTCATCAAACCTTGAGAACTCACACCCCCATAAAGAGCATTTGAGATTTTACAGGTTTGCTGCCAATAGCCATTAAAGTGTCTTAAATGGGGACACGTTTTTCAAATGGTCACAAAATCTTGTACACTTCAAGTTTTTAGCTGAATTTTTTTGTGCATGCCAAAAAAAAATACAAGGATCACGTCTACCAAGTTTGAGTCCAAAACCCCTTCCGAAAAAATTTTAAAAAATCCCAAACCGCAAAAAGTTTCAAAAATCATGAAAAATAGAAAACGAGTCGTCTTGCCATGAAACTTCACGTGAAGGCTTAAGGGACCATTGTACGAATTTACAAGCCATAAAAATGGCATTGGCATGTAGAAATATGAAGATGTGCCCAAACCCACCTACCACCGTATCGATCCACGACTTATGCATCCCGTCTCTCTGGTCGGTGTAGTGCCTGCCCGCCCGTTCGTTTCGTCGGTTGGCTTAGGCATACGGACCGGACCGAGGGTTACAGCAGCAGGATCGGTAGCACACAGAGGGGGACCCCTCTGGCCGACTGAGCGCCCGCACGCTCGTTTTGTGGCTTGACTTAGGCATACAGAGTTCATTCCCAGTCTAAGATCAGATCAAACCGAGGGTTGCGGCACACATACTGGGCTCGGGCATGTGCTGGTGTCGTATTTTTCTTCACCGGACGACATTGGGGTTCCTGTGATCGGGGGGGTCGGGGGGTGTGCGCACATGATGTGCGATTGGTGCTGGTACTTGGCCATTATATTGGCCCCCTATCCCTCATCAAACGTTGAGAACTCACACCCCCTTAAAGAGTATTTGAGATTTTACAGGTTTGCTGCCTGTAGCAATTAGAGTGTCTGAAATGGGGACAGTTTTTTCAAATGGTCACAAAATATTGTACACTTCACGTTTTTAGCTGAATTTTTTTGTGCATGCCAACAAAAATAAAAGGATCATGTCTACCAATTTTGGGGCAAAACTCCTTCCATAAAAATTTTAAAAAATCCCAAACCGTAAAAATTTTTTAAAATCGTGAAAAATAGAAAACGAGTCGTCTTGCCATAAACCTCACGTAAAGGCTTAAGGGACCATTGTATGAATCTACAAGCCATAAAAATGGCATTCGCACGCAAAAATATGAAGATGTGCCTAAACCCACCTACCACCCTATCGATCCACGGCTTGCGCATCTCGTCTCTCTGGCCGGTGTAGTGCCCACCCGCCCGCCCGCCTGCTCATTTCGTCAGTTGGCTTAGGCATACGGAGTTCATTCCCAGTCTAAGATCAGATCAGATTGAGGGTTGCACCAGCAGGATTGGCAACATGCAGAGGGGGACCTGGCTGATCCTCGGCTTGCCTATCCCGCCTCTCTAGCCGACTGAGCACCCGCACGCTCGTTTGGTGGCTTGATTTAGGCATACAGAGTTTATTCCCAGTCTAAGCATATGGAGTTCATTCCCAGTCTAACATCAGATCGGTCTGAGGGTTTCGGTAGCACATGCTGGGCTCGAGCATGTGCTGGTGCCGCATTTTTCTTCGTCGGGGCACCATCGTCGGACGGCATTGGGGTTCCTGCGATCGGGAGAGTCGGGGGGTGTGTGCGCACATGATGTGCGATGGGTGCTAGTACTTGGCCCTTATCTTGGCCCCCTATCCCTCATCAAACCTTGAGAACTCACACGCCCTTAAAGAGCATTTGAGATTTTACAGGTTTGCTGCCAGTAGCCACAAAAGTGTTCGAAATGGGGACACTTTTTTCAAATAGTCACAAAATCTTGTACATTTCGAGTTTTTAGCTGAATTTTTTTTTGCAAGCAAAAAAAAATAAAGGATCATGTCTACCAAGTTTTGGGCCAAAACTCCTTCCGAAAAAATTTTAAAAAATCCCGAACCACAAAAAGTTTCAAAAATTGTGACAAATAGAAAACGAGTCGTCTTGCCATGAAACTTCACGTGAAGGCTTAAGGGACCATTGTATGAATTTACAAGCCATAAAAATGGCATTGGCTCGCCAAAATATGAAGATGTGCCTAAACCCACCTACCACCCTATCGATCCACGGCTTGCACATCCCATCTCTCTGGCCGGCGTAGTGCCCGACCGCCCGCCCGCCCGCTCGTTTCGTTAGTTGCCTTAGGCATACGGAGTTCATTCCTAGTCTAAGATCACCCCAGACCGAGGGTTGCGATAGCAGGATTGACAGCACGCAGAGGGGGACCCGGTCGATCCCTAGCTTGTGCATCCCGCCCCTCTGGCCGGCTAAGCGCCCACACGCTCATTTCGTTGGTTGACTTAGGCATACGGAGTTCATTCCCAGTCTAAGATCGGATCGGACTGAGGGTTGCAGCAGCACATGCTGGGCTCGGGCATGTGCTGGTGCCGTATTTTTCTTCGTCGGGGCACCATCATCGGAGCATCGCCGGAGAACCTGACCGGCGACATTAGGGTTCTGACGATCGGGGGGGCCAGGGGGTGTGCGCACATGATGTGTGATAGGTGCTGGTACTTGGCCCTTATATTGGCCCCCTATCGCCCATCAAACCTTGAGAACTCACACCCCCTTAAAGGGCATTTGACATTTTACAGGTTTGCTGCCAGTAGCCATTAAAGTGTCTGAAATGGGGACACTCTTTTCAAATGGTCACAAAATCTTGTACACTTCGAGTTTTTATCTGATTTTTTTTGTGCATGCCAAAAAAAATACAAGGATCACGTCTACCAAGTTTGGGGCCAAAACTCCTTTCAAAAAAACTTTAAAAAATCCTGAACCGCAAAAAGTTTTAAAAATCATGAAATATAGAAAACGAGTCGTCTTGCCATGAAACTTCACGTGAAGGCTTAAGGGACCGTTGTACGAATTTACAAGTTATAAAAATGGCATTGGCAGGCAGAAATATGAAGATGTGCCTAAACCTACCTACCACCCTATCGATCCTCGGCTTGCACATCTCATCTCTCTTGCCGGCGTAGTGCCCGCCCGCCCGCCCGCCCAATCGTTTCGTCGATTAGCTTAGGCATACGGAGTCCATTCCCAATCTAAGATTGGGCTGAACCGATGGTTGTGGCTACAGGATCGGCAGCACGTAGAGGGGGACCCGACCGATCCCCGGCTTGCGCATCCCGCCCCTCTGGCCGGCTGAGCGCCCACACGTTCATTTCATGGGTTGACTAAGGCATATGGAGTTCATTCCCAGTCTAAGCATACGGAGTCCATTCCCAGTCTAAGATCAGACCAGATCGAGGGTTGTGACATCACATGCTGGGCTCGGGCATATGCTGGTGCCGTATTTTTCTTCACCGGGGCACCATCGCCGGAGCATTGCTGGAGAACCTGACCGACGCCATTGGGGTTCCGGCGATCGAGGGGGGGTGTGCGCACATGATGTTTGATGGGTGCTGGTACTTGGCCCTTATATTGGCCCCCTATACCATATCAAACCTTGAGAACTCACACCCCCTTAAAGTGCATTCGAGATTTTACAGGTTTGCTGCCAGTAGCCATTAAAGTGTCTAAAATGGGGATGCATTTTTCAAATGGTCACAAAATCTTGTAAACTTTGAGTTTTTGGTTGAATTTTTTTGTGCATGCCAAAAAAAATACAAGGATCAGGTCTACCAAGTTTGGGGCTAAAACTCCTTCCGAAAAAATTTTAAAAAATGTCGAACCGTAAAACATTTTGAAAATCATGAAAAATAGAAAACGAGTCATCTTGCCATGAAACTTCAGGTGAAGGCTTAAGGGACCATTGTATGAATTTACAAGCCATGAAAATGGCATTGGCATGCAAAAATATGAAGATGTGCCTAAACCCACCTACCACCTTATCGATCCACGGCTTGCGCATCCCGTCTCTCTGGCCGGCGTAGTGTCCGCCCGCCCGCCTGCCTTCTCGTTTCGTCGGTAGGCTTAGGCATACGGAGTTCATTCCCAGTCTAAGATCAAACCAGACTGAGGGCTGCGGTAGCAGGATCGACAGCACGCAGAGGGGGACTCGACTGGTCCCCGGCTTGCGCATCTCGCCCTATGGCCGACTGAGCGCCCGCACGCTCATTTCGTGGGTTGACTTACGCATACAGAGTTGATTCCCAGCCTAAGATCAGACCGTACTGAGGGTTGCCGCAGCACATGCTGGGCTCGGGCATGTGCTGGTGCCATATTTTTCTTCGTCGGGGCACCATCACCGAAGCATCACCAGAGAACCTGACCGGCGGCATTGGGGTTCCGACGATCGGGGGGGCCCGGGGGGGTGTGCGCACATGATGTGCGATGGGTGCTGGTACTTGGCCCTTATATTGGCCACCTATCCCTCATCAAACCTCAAGAACTCACACCCCCCTTAAAGAGCATTTGAGATTTTACAGGTTTGCTGCCAGTAGCCATTAAAGTGTCTGAAAATGGGGACACTTTTTTCAAATGGTCACAAAATCTGGTACACTTCGAGTTTTTAGCTGAATTTTTTTGTGCATGTGAACAAAAACACAAGGATCACGTCTACCATGTTAGGGGCCAAAACTCCTTCCACAAAAATTTTAAAAAATCTCGAACCGTAAAAAGTTTCGAAAATCGTGAAAAGTAGAAAACGAGTCGTCTTGCTATGAAACTTCACGTGAAGGCTTAAGGGACCATTGTATGAATCTACAAGCCATAAAAGTGGCTATGGCATGTAGAAATATGAAGATGTGCCTAAACCCACCTATCAGCCTATCGATCCACGGCTTGCGCATCCCGTCTCTCTGGCCGACGTAGTGCCCGCCCGCATGCCCGCTTGTTTCGTCGGTTGGCTTAGGCATACGGAGTTCATTCCTAGTCTAAGATCAGACCAGACTGAGGGTTGCGGCAGTAGGATTGGTAGCATGCAGAGGAGGACCTAGCCGATCCTCGACTTACGCATCCCACCACTCTAGTCGACTGGGCGCCCGTACGCTTGTTTCGTGGGTTGACTTAGGCATACAGAGTTCATTCCAGTCTAAACATACAGAGTTCATTCCCAGTCTAAGATCGAACCGGACCAAGGGTTGCAGCAGCAGGATCGACCGCATGCAGAGGGGGACCCGATCGATCCCTGACTTGCGCCTCCCGCCCGTCTAGCCGGCTGATCGCCTGCACGCTCGTTTCGTAGGTTGACTTAGGCATACGGAGTTCATTCCCAGTCTAAGATCATGGACTGAGGGTTGCGGTAGCACATGCTGGGCTCGGGCATGTGCTGGTGCTGTATTTTTCTTCGTCGGGGCACCAGCGGCAGAGCAACGTTGGAGAACCTAACCAACGACATTAGGGTTTTGGTGATCGGGGGGCCGGGGGGGTGTGCGCACATGATGTGTGATGGGTATTGGTACTTGGCCCTTATATTGGCCCTTTATCCCTCTTCAAACCTCGAGAACTCACACCCCCTTAAAAAGCATTTGAGATTTTACAGGTTTGCTGCCAGTAGCCATTAAAGTGTCTGAAATGGGGACATTTTTTTCAAATGGTCACAAAATCTTTTACACTTTGAGTTTTTAGCTGAATTTTTTTGGGCATGCCAACAAAAATAAAAGGATCATGTCTACCAAGTTTGGGGCCAGAACTCCTTCCAAAAAAATTTTCAAAGATCCCGAACCGTAAAAAGTTTTGAAAATCGTGAAAAATAGAAAACGAGTCGTCTTGCTGTGAAACTTCACGTGAAGGCTTAAGGGACCATTATATGAATTTACAAGAAATAAAAATGGCATTGACATGTAGAAATATGAAGATGTGCCTATAACCCACATACCACCCTATCGATCCACGGCTTGCGCTTCCCGTCTCTTTGGCTGACGTAGTGCCCGCCCGCTCACCCACCCGGTCGTTTCGTCGGTTGGCTTAGGCATAAAGAGTTCATTCCCAGTCTAAGATAAGATCAGATCGAGGGTTGCGACAGTAGGATCGGCACCACGCAGAGGGGGACCCGACCGATCCCCGGCTTGCGCATCTCGCCCCTCTGGCCGGCTGAGCGCCCGCACGCTTATTTCATGGGTTGACTTAGGCATACGGAGTTGATTCCCAGTCTAAGATCAGATCGGACTGAGGGTTACGGCAGCACATACTGGGCTCGGGCATGTGCTGGTGCCGTATTTTTCTTCGTCGGGGCACCATCGCCGGAAAACCTGACCGGCAGCATTGGGGTTCCGGCGATCGAGGGGGCCGAGGGGGTGTGCGCACATGATTTGCGATGGGTGCTTGTACTTGGGCCTAAAAATCATCCCCCTATCCCTCATCAAACCTCGAGAACTCACGCCCCCTTAAAGAGCATTTGAAATTTTACAGGTTTGCTGCCAGTAGCCATTAAAGTGTCTAAAATGGGGACACTTTTTTCAAATGGTCACAAAATATTGTACACTTCGAGTTTTTAGCTGAATTTTTTTGTGCATGCCAAAAAAAATACAAGGATCACGTCTACCAAGTTTGGGGTCAAAACGCCTTCCGAAAAAATTTTAAAAAATCCCGAACCGTAAAAAGTTTGAAAAATCGTGAAATATAGAAAATGAGTCGTCTTGCCGTGAAACTTGACGTGAAGGCTTAAGGGACCATTGTATGAATATACAAGCCATAAAAATGGTATTGGCATGCAGAAATATGAAGATGTGCCTAAACCCACCTACCATCCTATCGATCAACGGCTTCCGCATCCAGTCTCTCTGGTCGGCGTAGTGCCCGCCCGCCCACTCGTTTTATCGGTTGGCTTAGGCATACGGAGTTCATTCCCAGTCTAAGATCACACCAAACTGAGGGTTGCAGCAACAGGATTGACAGCACGCAAAGGGGGACCCGACCTATCCCCAACTTGGGCATCCCTCCCCTCTGGCCGGCTGAGCACCCACACGCTCGTTTCGGGGGTTGACTTAGGCATACGGAGTTCATTCCCAGTCTAAGCATACGGAGTTCATTCCCAGTCTAAGGTCAGACTAGACCGAGGGTTGCGGCAGCACATGCTGGGCTCGGGCATGTGCTGGTGCCGCTTTTTTCTTCGTCGGGGCACCATCGTCAGAGAACCTGACCGGCGGTATTGGGGTTCCGACGATCGGAGGGGTCGGGGGGGTGTGCGCACATGATGTGCGATGGGTGCTGGTACTTGGCCCTTATATTGACCGCCTATCCCTCATCAAACCTCGAGAACTCATGCCCCCTTAAAGAGCATTTGAAATTTTACAGGTTTGCTGCAAGTAGCCATTAAAGTGTCTAAAATGGGGACACTTTTTTCAAATGGTCACAAAATCTTGTACACTTCGAGTTTTTAGCTGAATTTTTTTGTGCATGCCAAAAAAAATACAAGGATCATGTCTACCAAGTTTCGGGCCAAAAATCTTTCGAAAAAATTTTAAAAAATCTTGAACCGCAAAAAGTTTGAAAAATGATGAAATATAGAAAACGAGTCGTCTTGTCGTGAAACTTCACGTGAAGGCTTAAGGGACTATTGTATGAATATTCAAGCCATAAAAGTGGCATTGGCATTCAGAAATATGAAGATGTGCCTAAACCCACCTACCACCCTAGACGGGGTTCATTCCTATTGTAAGATCAGACAGGATCGAGGGTTATGGTAGCAGGATTGACAGCACGCAGAGGGGGACACGATCGATCGTCGGGATGCACGCTCATTTCGTGGGTTGACTTAGGCATATGGAGTTCATTCCCAGTCTAAGATCGGACTGGACCGAGGGTTTCAGCAGCACATGTTGGGCTCGGGCATGTGCTGGTGCCATATTTTTCTTCGCCGGGGCACCAACACCGGGGAACCTGACCGACAGCATTGGGGTTCCGGTGATCGAGGGGCTAGGAGGTGTGCACACAAGATGTGCGATGGGTGCCGGTACATGGCCCTTATATTGGCCCCTTATCCCTCATCAAACCTCGAGAAGTCACACCCCCTTAAAGATTATTTGAGATTTTACAGGTTTGCTGCCAGTAGCCATTAAATGTCTGAAATGGGGACACTTTTTTCAAATGGTCACAAAATCTTGTACACTTCGAGTTTTTAGCTGAATTTTTTTATGCATGCCAACAAAAATATAAGGATCACATCTAACAAGTTTGGGGCCAAAACTCCCTCCGAAAAAATTTTAAAAAATCCCGAACCGCAAAAAGTTTCAAAAATCATGAAAAATAGAAAATAAATCATCTTGCCATGAAACTTCAGGTGAAGGCTTAAGAGACCATTGTATGAATTTACAAGCCACAAAAATGATGTTGGCACGTAGAAATATGAAGATGTGCCGAAACCCACCTACCACCCTATCGATCCACGGCTTGCGCATCTCGTCTCTCTGGCCGGCATGGTGCCCGCCCGCCTGCTCGTTCGTTTCATTGGTTGGCTTAGGCATATGGAGTTCATTCCCAGTCTAAGATCAGATCAGACCGAAGGTTACGATAGTAGGATTGACAGCATGTAGAGGGGGACCCGACTGATCCCCGGCTTACGCATCCCACCCCTCTGGCCGGCTGAGCACTCGCACGCTCGTTTCGTGGGTTGACTTAGGCATACGGAGTTCATTCCTAGTCTAAGCATAGGGAGTTCATTCCTAGTCTAAGATTGGACCGAACCGAGGGTTGCAGCAGCACATATTGGGCTCGAGCTTGTGCTGGTGCCGCATTTTTCTTTGCTGGGCACCATCACCGGAGCATCGCTAGAGAACCAGACCGGTGGCATTGGGGTTCCGATGATCGAGGTTTCGAGGGGGTTGTGCACACATGATCTGCGATGGGTGCTGGTACTTGGCCCTTATATTGGCCCCCTATCCCTCATCAAAATTCGAGAACTCACACCCCCTTAAAGAGCATTTGAGATTTTACAAGTTTGCTGTCAGTAGCCATTAAAGTGTCTGAAATGGGGATACTTTTTTCAAATGGTCACAAAATCTTGTACACTTAGAGTTTTTAGCTGAATTTTTATGTGCATGCCGAAAAAAATACAAGCATCACGTCTACCAAGTTTGGGGCCAAAACTCCTTCCGAAAAAATTTTAAAAAATCTCGAACCGTAAAAAGTTTTGGAAATCGTGAAAAATAGAAAAGGAGTCGTCTTGGCATGAAACTTCACGTGAAGGCTTAAGGGACCATTGTATGAAATTACAAGCCATAAAAAGGGCATTGGCACACAGAAATATGAAGATGTCCCTAAGCCCACCTAACACCCTATCGATCCACGGCTTGCGCATCTCATCTCTCTGACCGACGTAGTACCCGCCCGCCCCCCGCCCGGTCATTTCGTCGGTTGGCTTAGGCATACGGAGTTAATTCCCAGTCTAAGATCAGACCAGACCTAAGGTTGCAGTAGCAAGATTGGTAGCACACAAATGGGGACCCGACCGATCCCCGGCTTGCGCATTCCGCCCCTCTGGCCGGCTGAATGCCCGCACGCTTGTTTTGTGGGTTGACTTAGGCATACAGAGTTCATTCCCAGTCTAAGCATATGGAGTTCATTCCCAGTCTAAGATCAGACTATATAGAGGGTTACAGCAGCACATGCTAGGCTCGAGCATGTTTCGGTGCCGTATTTTTCTTCACCGGAGCAGCATCGTCGAAGCATCACTGAAGAACCTGACCGACGGCATTGGGGTTCCGTCGATCGGGGGGGCCGGGGAGGGTCTGCGCACATGATGTGCAATGGGTGCTGGTACTTGGCCCTTATATTGGCCCCCTATCCCTCATCGAACCTTGAAAACTCACACCCCCTTAAAGAGCATTTGAGATTTTACAGGTTCGCTGCCAGTAGCCATTAAAGTGTCTGTAGTGGGGACACTTTTTTCAAATGGTCACAAAATCTTGTACACTTCGAGTTTTTAGCTGAATTGTTTTGTGCATGCCAAAAAAACTACTTGGATCATGTCTACAAAGTTTGGGGCCAAAACTCCTTTCGAAAAAATTTAAAAAATCCCGAACCATAGAAAGTTTTAAAAATCATGAAAAATAGAAAACGAGTCGTCTTGCCATGAAACTTCACGTGAAGGCTTAAGGGACCATTGTATGAATTTACAAGTCATAAAAACAGCATTGGCACACAGAAATATGAAGATGTGCCTAAACCCAGCTATCACCCTATCCATCCACGGCTGGCGCATCCTGTCTCTCTGGCCGGTATAGTGCCCCCCCGCCCGCCTGCCCGCCCGTTCGTTTCGTCGGTTGGCTTAGGCATACGGAGTTCATTCCCAGTCTAAGATTGAACCAGACCGAGGGCTGCAACAACAGGATCGACAGCACGCAGAGGGGGACTCGACCGATCCCCGACCTACGCATCCCACCCCTCTGGCCGACTGAGCACCCACACGCTCGTTTCGTGCGTTGACTTAGGCATACGGAGTTCATTCCCAATCTAAGCTTACAGAGTTCATTCCCAGTCTAAGATCAGACCAGACTGAGGGTTGTGACAGCACATGTTAGGCTCGAGCATGTGCTGGTGCCACATTTTTCTTCGTCGGGGCACCATCGCCGAAGCATCGCTGAAGAACCTGACCGGCGGCATTGGGGTTCTGGTGATCAGGGGGCCGGGCGGGGGTGTGCGCACATGATGTGCGATGGGTGCTGGTACTTGGCCCTTATATTGGCCCCCTATCCCTCATCAGACCTCGAGAACTCACACCCCCTTAAAGAGCATTTGAGATTTTACAGGTTTGCTGCCAGTAGCCATTAAAGTGTCTGAAATGGGGACACTTTTTTCAAATGGTCACAAAATCTTGTACACTTCGAGTTTTTAGCTGAATTTTTTTGTGTGTGACAAAAAAAATACAAGGATCACGTCTACCAAGTTTGGGGCCAAAAATCTTTTTGAAGAAATTTTAAAAAATCTCGAACCGTAAAAAGTTTTCAAAATAGTGAAAAATAGAAAACGAGTCGTGTTGCCATGCAACTTCACGAGAAGGCTTAAGGGACCATTGTATGAATTTACATGCCATAAAAATTTCATTCGCACATAGAAATATGAAGATGTTCCTAAACCCACCTACCACCCTATCGATCCATGACTTATGCATACCGTCTCTCTGGCTGGCGTAGTGCCCGCTCGCCCGCCAGCTCGTTTCGTCGGTTGGCTTAGGCATACGGAGTTCATTCCCAGTCTAAGATCAGACTGGACTGAGGGTTGTGGCAGCAGGATCGATAGCACGCAGAGGGAGACCCGATCAATCCCCGGCTTGCGCAGCCCGCCCCTCTGGCTAGTTGAGCGCCCACACGCTCGTTTCGTGGTTGACTTAGGCATACGAAGTTGTTTCCCAGTCTAAGATCAGACCGGACTAAGGGTTGCAGCAGCACATACTGTGCTCGGGCATGTGCTGGTGCCGTATTTTTCTTCACTGGGGCACCATCGTTGGAGCATCACCGGAGAACCTGACCGGCGGCATTGGGGTTCCGATGATCGGGGGGGCCGAGGGGTGTGCGCACATGATGTACGATGGGTGCTGCTACTTCACCCTTTATTGGCCCCCTATCCCTCATCAAACCTTGAGAACTCACACCCGCTTAAAGAGCATTTGGGATTTTACAGGTTTGCTACTAGTAGCCATTAAAGTGTCTGAAATGGGGGCACTTGTTACAAATGGTCACAAAATCTTGTACACTTCGAGTTTTTAGCTGAATGTTTTTGTGCATGCCAAAAAAAATACAAGGATCACGTCTACCAGGTTTGGGGCCAAAAATCCTTCTGAAAAAATTTAAAAAAATCCAGAACCGCAAAAAGTTTCAAAAATCGTGAAAAATAGAAAACGAGTCATCTTGCCATGAAACTTCACGTGAAGGCTTAAGGGACCATTGTATGAATTTAGAAGCCATAAAAATGGCATTGGCATGCAGAAATATGAAGATGTGCCTAAACCCACCTGCCATCCTATCGATCCACGGCTTGCGCATCCCGTCTCTCAGGCCGACATAGTGCCCGCCCGCCCGCCCGCTCGTTAATCGGTTGGCTTAGGCATACGAAGTTCATTCCCAGTCTAAGATCAGACCGGATCGAGGGTTCCAGCAGCAGGATTGGCAGCACGCAGAGGGGGACCCGGTCGATCCCCGGCTTGCCCATCCTGCCCTTCTGGTCGGCTAAGCGCCCGCATGCTCATTTCGTGGGTTGACTTAGGCATACGGAGTTCATTCCCAGTCATGCGGAGTTCATTCCCAATCTAAGATCGGACTGGACTGAGGGTTACGGTAGCACATGCTGGGCTCGGGCATTTGCTAGTGCCGTATTTTTCTTCGCCGAGGCACCATCGTCAGAGCGTCGTCGTAGAACATGACCGATGGCATTGGGGTTCCGACGATTGGGGGGCCGGGGGGTGTGTGCACATGATGTGCGATGGGTGCTGGTACTTGGCCCTTATACTCGCCCCCTATCCATCATCTCACCTGGAGAACTCACACCCCCTTAAAGAGCATTTGAGATTTTACAGGTTTGCTACCAGTACCCATTAAAGTGTCTAAAATGGGGACACTTTTTTCAAATGGTCACAAAATATTGTACACTTCGAGTTTTTAGCTGAATTTTTTTGTCCATGCCAACAAAAATACAGGGATCACATCTACCAAGTTTGGGGCCAAAAATCCTTCCAAAAAAATTTAAAAAAATCCCAAACCGCAAAAAAGTTTCAAAAATCGTGAAAATTAGAAAACGAGTCGTCTTGCCATGAAACTTCACGTGAAGGCTTAAGGGACCATTGTATGAATTTACAAGCCATAAAAATGGCATTGGCACATAGAAATATGAAGATGTGCCTAAACCCACCTACCACCCTATCGATCCACGGCTTGCGCATCCCGTCTCTCTGGTCAGCGTAGTGCCCGCCCGACCGCCTGCCAGCTCATTTCGTCGGTTGGCTTAGGCATACGGAGTTCATTCCCACTCTAAGATCAGACCAAACCGAGGGTTGCGGTCGCAGGATTCGTAGCACGCTGAGGGGGACCCAGTCGATCCCCGGCTAGCGCATCCCGCCCCTCTAGCTGGCTGAGCACCCGCACGCTTGTTTCGTGGGTTGACTTAGGCATACGGAGTTCATTCCCAGTCTAAGCATACCGAGTTCATTCCTAGTCTAAGATCAGACCAGATTGAGGGTTGCAGCAGCACATGATGGGCTCGGGCATGTGCTGGTGCCGTATTTCTCTTCGTCGGGGCACCATCGTTGGAGCATCACCGGAGAACCTGACCAGTAGCATTGAGGTTCCAATGATCGAGAGGGCCGGGGCGGTGTGCACACATGATGTGCGATGGGTGCTGGTACTTGGCCCTTATATTGGCCCCCTATCCCTCCTCAAACCTCAAGAACTCACACCTCCTTAAAGAGCATTTGAGATTTTACAGGTTTGCTACCAGTAGCCATTAAAGTGTCTGAAATGGGGACACTTTTTTCAAATGGTCACAAAACCTTGTACACTTCAAGATTTTACCTGATTTTTTTGTACATGCCAACAAAAATAAAAGGATCACGTCTACCAAGTTTGGGGCCAAAACTCCTTTCAAAAAAATTTTAAAAAATCTCAAACCACAAAAAGTTTCCAAAATTGTGAAAAATAGAAAACGAGTCGTCTTGCCATAAAACTTCACGTGAAGGCTTAAGGGACCATTGTATGAATTTACAAGCCATAAAAATGGCATTGGCGCACAGAAATATGAAGATGTGCCTAAACCCACCTACCACGCTATCGATCCACGGCTTGCGCATCCCGTCTCTCTGGCCGGCGCGGTGCCCGCCCGCCCGCCCGCCTGCTCGTTTCATCGGTTGGCTTAGGCATACGGAGTTCATTCCCAGTCTAAGATCAGACCGGACTGAGCGTTGCAGTAGCAAGATTGACAGCACGCAGAGGAGGACCAATCGATCTCCGGCTTGCGCATCCCGCCCCTTGGGTCGGCTGAGCGCCCGCACGCTAGTTTCGTAGGTTGACATGATGTGCGATGGGTGCTGGTACTTGGCCCTTATATTGGCCCCCAATCCCTCATCAAACCTCGAGAACTCACACTCCCTTAAAGAGCATTTGAGATTTTACAGGTTTGCTGGCAGTAGCCATTAAAGTGTCTGAAATGGGACACTTTTTTCAAATGGTCACAAAATCTTGTACACTTCGAGTTTTTAACTGATTTTTTTTATGCATGGTAACAAAAATACAAGGATCACGTCTACCAAGTTTTGGGCCAGAACTCCTTCCGAAAAAATTTTAAAAAGTCCCAAACCGCAAAAAGTGTTGAAAATCGTGAAAAATAGAAAACGAGTCGTCTTGCCATGAAACTTCACGTGAAGGCTTAAGGGACCATTATTTGAATTTACAAGCCATAAAAATGGCATTGGCACGCAGAAATATGAAGATGTGCCTAAACCCACCTACCACCCTATCGATCCAAGGCTTGTGCAGCCCATCTTTCTGGCCAACGTAGTGCCCGCCCGCCCACCCTCCCGTTCATTTTGTCGGTTGGCTTAGGCATACGGAGTTCATTCCTAATCTAAGATCGGACCGGATCGAGGGTTGCGGCAGCAGGATCGGTAGCACACAGAGGGGGATCCGATCGATCCCTGGTTTTCGCATCCCGCCCCTCTGGCCGGCTGAGCGCCCGCACGCTCGTTTCATGGGTTGACTTAGGCATACGGAGTTCATTCCCAGTCTAAAATCGGACCAGACCAAGGGTTACGGTAGCACGTGCTGTGCTCGAGCATGTGCTGGTGCCATATTTTTCTTCGTCGGGGCACAATCATCGGAGCATCGTTGGAGAACCTGACCGACGATATTGGGGTTTCAGTGATCGGAGGGCCCAAATTTGTGGCCAAAACTCCTTTCGATAAATTTAAAAAAATCTTGAACCGTAAAAAGTTTCGAAAATCGTGAAAAATAGAAAACGAGTCATCTTGCCATGAAACTTCACGTGAAGCCTTAAGGGACCATTGTATGAATTTACAAGCCATAAAAATGGCATTGGCATGCAGAAATATGAAGATGTGCCTAAATCCACCTACCACCCTATCGATCCACGACTTGCGCATCCCGTCTCTCTGGCCGATGTAGTGCCTGCCCGTCCGCCCGCCAGCTTGTTTCGTCAGTTGGCTTTGGCATACGGAGTTCATTCCCAGTCTAAGATCAAACCGGACCGAGGGTTGCGATAACAGGATCGGTAGCATTCAGAAGGGGACTCGATCGATCCTCGACTTTCGCATCCCGCCCGTCTGGCCGGTTGAACGCCTGTACGCTCGTTTCGTGGGTTGACTTAGGCATACGGAGTTCATTCCCAGTCTAAGCATATGGAGTTCATTCCTAGTCTATGATCGAACCGGATCGTGGGTTAGGGTAGTAGGATCAGTAGCACATAAGGGCGACCCGACCGATCCCCGGCTTGCGCATCCCACACCTCTAGCTGGCTGAGCGCCCGTACGCTCGTTTCATGGGTTGACTTAGGCATACAGAGTTCATTCATAGTCTAAGCATACGGAGTTCATTCCTAGTCTAAGATCGGACCAAACCGAGGGTTACGGTAGTAGGATCGGCAGCACGCAGAGGGGGACCCGACTGATCCCCGGCTTGTGCATCCCGCCCCTCTGGCCGACTGAGCGCCGGCACGCTCGTTTCATGAGTTGACTTAGGCATATGGAGTTCATTTCCAGTCTAAGCATACGGAGTTCATTCCCAGTCTAAGATCGGATCAGACCGAGGGTTGCGGCAGCACATGCTGGGCTCGGGCATGTGCTGGTGCCGCATTTTTCTTCACCGGGGCACCATCGCCGAAGCATCTCCGAAAAACTTGACAGGCGGCATTAGGGTTCCGACGATCGGGGGGCCGACGGGGGGTGTGCGCGCATGATGTGTGATGGGTGCTGGTACTTGGCCCTTATATTGGCCCCCTATCCCACATCAAACCTCGAGAACTCACACCCCCTTAAAGAGTATTTGAGATTTTATAGGTTTGCCACCAGTAGCCATTAAAGTGTCTAACATGGGGACACTTTTTTCAAATGGCCACAAAATCTTGTACACTTTGATTTTTTAGCTGAATATTTTTGTGCATGCCAAAGAAAATACAAGGATCACGTCTACCAAGTTTGGGGCCAAAACGCCTTCCAAAAAAATTTTAAAAAATCCCAAACTGCAAAAAGTTTTGAAAATCATGAAAAATAGAAAACGAGTCATCTTGCCATGAAACTTCACGTGAAGGCTTAAGGGACCATTGTAGAATTTACAAGCCATAAAAATGGCATTGGCACATAGAAATATGAACATGTGCCTAAACCCACGTACCACCCTATCGATCCACGGCTTGCGCATCCCGTCTCTCAGGCCGGCATGGTGAACGCCCGCACGCTTGTTTCGTCAGTTGGCTTAGGCATATGGAGTTCATTCCCAAAGTAAGATTAGACTGGATCGAGGGTTGCAGCAGCAAGATCGACAGCACGCAAAGGGAGACCCGCCCTATCCCTGTCTTGCGAATCCCGTCCTTATGGCCGGCTGAGCGCCCATACGCTCGTTTCGGGGGTTGACTTAGGCATACGGAGTTCATTCCCAGTCTAAGATCAGACCTGACCGAGGGTTACAGCAGCACATGCTGGGCTCGAGCATATGCTGGAGCCGCATTTTTCTTTGTCGGGGCACCATCCCCGGAGCATCATCGGAGAACCTGATCGGCGGCATTGGGGTTCCGGCGGTGGGGGGCCGGGGGGTATGCGCACATGATGGGCGATGGGTGCTGGTACTTGGCCCTTATATTGGCCCCCTATCCCTCATCAAACTCAAGAACTCACACCCCCTTAAAGAGCATTTGAGATTTTACAAGTTTGCTGCCAGTAGCCATTAAAGTGTCCGAAATGGGGACACTTTTTTCAAATGGTCACAAAATCTTATACACTTCGATTTTTTAGCCGAATTTTTTTGTGCATGCCAAGAAAAATACAAGGATCACGTCTACCAAGTTTGGGGCTAAAAATCTTTCGGAAATAATTTTAAAAAATTACAAACCGCAAAAAGTTTTGAAAATCATGAAAAATAGAAAATAAGTCATCTTGCCATGAAACTTCACGTGAAGGCTTAAGGGATCATTGTATGAACTTACAAGCCATAAAAATGGCATTGGCATGCAGAAATATGAAGATGTGCCTAAACCCACCTACCACCCTATCGATCCACGGCTTATGCATCCCGTCTCTCTGGTCGATGTAGTGCCCACCCGCCCGTTCGTTTCGTCAGTTCGCTTAGGCATACGGAGTTCATTCCCAGTGTATGATCAAATCAGACCAAGGGTTGTGGCAACAAGATCGACAGCACGCAGAGGGGGACCCGGTCGAACCCCGGCTCGTGCATCCCGCCCCTCTGGCTGCCTAAGCGCCCGCACGCTCGTTTTGTGGGTTGACTTAGGTATACGGAATTCATTCCCAGTCTCAGCATATGGAGTTCATTCCCAGTCTAAGATCGGATCGGACTGAGAGTTGCGGTAGCACATGCTGGGCTCGGGCATGTGTCGATGCCGCATTTTTCTTCACCGGGGCACCATCGTCGGAGCATCGCCAGAGAACCTGACCGACGGCATTGGGGTTCCGACGATCGGGGGGCCAGGGTGGGATGCGCACTTTGATGTGTGATGGGTGCTGGTACTTGGCCCTTGTATTGGCACCCTATCCCTCATCAATCCTTGAGAACTCACACCCCCATAAAGAGCATTTGAGATTTTGCAGGTTTGCTGCCAATAGCCATTAAAGTGTATGAAATGGGGACACTTTTTTCAAATTGTCACAAAATCTTGTACACTTCGAGTTTTTAGCTGAATTTTTTTGTGCAGTCCAACAAAAATAAAAGGATTACGTCTACCAAGTTTGGGGCCAAAACTCTTTCCCAAAAAATTTTAAAAAATCTCGAAATGTAAAAAGTTTCAAAAATCATGAAAAATAGAAAATGAGTTGTCTTGCCATGAAACTTCACGTGAAGGCTTAAGGGACCATTGTATGAATTTACAAGCCATAAAAATGACATTGGCACATAGAAATATGAAGATGTGCCTAAACCCACCTACCACCCTATCAATCCACGGCTTACGCATCCCATCTCTCTGAAAGGCGTAGTCTCCGCCCGTCCGCCCGCTAGTTTCATCGGTTGGCTTATGGGGACCCGGTCGATCCTCGGCTTGTGCATCCCCCCTTTGGCCGGCTGACCGCCAGCACGCTCATTTCGTGGGTTGACTTAGGCATACGAGTTCATTCCTGGTCTAAGCATACAGAGTTCATTCCCAGTCTAAGATCAGACCAGATCGAGGGTTGCGACAGCACATGCTGGGCGCAAGCATGTGCTGGTGCCACATTTTTCTTCATCGGGGCACTACCGCTGGAGCATCGTCGGAGAACCTGACCGGTGGCATTGGGGTTCCGGGGGGTGTGCGCACATGATGTGCGATGGGTGCTGGTACTTGGCCCTTATATTGGCCCCCTATTCCTCATCAAATCTCAAGAACTCACACCCCCTTAAAGAGCATTTTAGATTTTACAGGTTTGCTAACAACAGCCTTTAAAGTGTCTGAAATGGGGACACTTTTTCAAATTGTCACAAAATCTTGTACCCTTCGAGTTTTTGGCTGAATTTTTTTGTGCACTCCAAAAAAAATACAAGGATCACGTCTGCCAAGTTTGGGGCAAAAAATCTTTTTGAAAAAATTTTAAAAAATCCTGAACCGCAAAAAGTTTCAAAAATCATGAAAAATAGAAAACGAGTTGTCTCGCCATGAAACTTCACGTGAAGGCTTAGGGGACCATTGTATGAATTTACAAGCCATAAAATGGCATTGGCACATAGAAATTTGAAGATGTGCCTAAACCCACCTACCACCCTATCGATCCACGGCTTACGCATCCCGTCTCTCTGACAGGCGTAGCCCCGCCCGCCCGCCCACTCATTTCGTCGGTTGGCTTAGGCATACGGAGTTCATTCCCAGTCTAAGATTGGACCGGACCAAGGGTTGTGGCCGTAGGATCGGAAGCATGCAGAGGGGGACCCGACCGATCCCCAGCTTGTGCATCCCGCCCCTCTGGCTGACTGACCGCCAGCACGCTCGTTTCGTGGGTTGACTTAGGCATATGGAGTTCATTCCCGATCTAAGCATACGGAGTTCATTCCCAGTCCAAGATCAGACCAGACCAAGGGTTGTGGCAGCACATGCTGGGCGCAAGCATGTGCGGGTGCCGCATTTTTCTTCGTCGAGGCACCATCACCGGAGCATCACCAGAGAACCTGACCGACGGTATTGGGGTTCCGACGATCGGGGGGCCGGGGGGTGTGCGCACATAATGTGCGATGGGTGCTGGTACTTGGCCCTTATATTGGCCCCTTATCCCTCATCAAACCTCAAGAACTCACACCCCCTTACAGAGCATTTGAGATTTTACAGGTTTGCTGCCAGTAGCCATTAAAGTGTTCAAAATGGGGATACTTTTTTGAATGGTCACAAAATCTTGTACACTTCGAGTTTTTACCTGAATTGTTTTGTGTATGCCAAAAAAAATACAAGGATCACGTCTACCAAGTTTGGGGCCAAAACTCCTTCCGAAAAAATTTTAAAAAATCCCAAATAGTAAAAAGTTTCAAAAATCATGAAAAATAGAAAACGAGTCGTCTTGCCATGAAACTTCACATGAAGGCTTAAGAGGCCATTGTTTGGATTTACAAGCCATAAAAATGGCATTGGCATGCAGAAATATGAAGATGTGCCTAAACCCACAAACCATCCTATCAATCCACGGCTTGCGCATCCCGTCTCTCTGGTCGACGTAGTCCCCGCCCGCCCGCCTGCCCGCTCGTTTCGCCAGTTCGCTTAGGCATCGGAGTTCATTCCCAGTGTAAGATCAGACCAAAATGAGGGTTCCGATAGCAGGATCGGCTGCACGCAAAGAAGGACCCGATCAATCCCCGACTTGCGCATCCCGCCCCTCTGGTCGGGTGAGTGCCCTCACGCTCGTTCCGTGGGTTGACTTAGGCATACAGAGTTCATTCCCAGTGTAAGCATACGGAGTTCATTCCCAGTTTCATATCCAATCGGACTGAGGGTTGTGGCAGCACATGCTGGGCTCGGGCATGTGCTGGTGCCACATTTTTCTTCTCCGGGGCACCATCACCGGAGCATCGACGGGGAACCTGATCGATGGAATTGGGGTTTCAACGATCGGGGGCGCCAGGGGGTGTGCGCACATGATGTGCGATGGGTGCTCGAACTTGGCCCTTATATTGGCCCCCTATCCCTCATCAAACCTCGGGAACTCACACCCCCTTAAAGAGCATTTGAGATTTTACAGGTTTGCTGCCAGTAGCCATTAAAGTGTCTGAAATGGGGACACTTTTTTCAAATGGTCACAAAATCTTGTACACTTTGAGTTTTTGGCTGAATTTTTTTGTGCATGCCAACAAAAATATAAGGATCACGTCTACCAAGTTTAGGGAAAAAACTCATTCTGAAAAAATTTTAAAAAATCTCGAACCACAAAAAGTTTGGAAAATCGTGAAAAATAGAAAATGAGTTGTCTTGCCATGAAACTTCACGTGAAGGCTTAAGGGACTATTGTATGAATTTACAAGCCATAAAAATGGCATTGGCATGCAGAAATATGAAGATGTGCCTAAACCTACCTACCACCCTATCGATCCACGGCTTGCGCATCCCGTCTCTCAAGCTGGCGTAGTGCCCGCCCGCCCGCCTGCTTGTTTCGTCGGTTGGCTTAGGCATATGGAGTTCATTCCTAGTCTAAGATTGGACCGGATCGAGGGTTGCGGTAGCAGGATTGCCAGCATGCAGAGGGGGACCTGATCGATCCTCGGCTTGTGCATCCCGCCCTTCTGGCCGACTGATAGCTCGCAAGCTCATTTCGTGGGTTGATTTAGGCATACAGAGTTTATTCCCAGTCAAAGCATATAGAGTTCATTCCCAGTCTAAGATCAGATCAGACCGAGGTTTGCGGTCTGATTTAGCCATAAAAATGGCATTGGCACGTAGAAATATAAAGATGTGCCTAAACCCACCAACCACCCTATCGATCCCCGGCTTGCGCATCCCGTCTCTCTGGCCAGCGTAGTGCCCGGCCACCCGCCCACCCGCTTGTTTCGTCAGTTGGCTTAGGCATATGGAGTTCATTCCCCGTCTAAGATCAGACCAGACCAACAGTTGCGATAGCAAGATCGATAGCACTCAGAAGGGGACCTGACCGATCCCCAGCATGCGCATCCCGCCCCTCTGGCCTGCTGAGCACCCGCACGCTCATTTCGTGGGTTGACTTAGGCATACGGAGTTCATTCTCGGTCTAAGCATACGGAGTTCATTCCCAGTCTAAGATCAGACTGGACTGAGGGTTACAGCAGCACATGCTGGGCTCGGGCATGTGCTGGTGCCGCATTTTTCTTCGTCAGGGCACCATCGTCGGAGCATCACCAGAGAACCTAACCAACGACATTGGGGTTTCGGCGATCGGGGGTGCCGGGGGGTGTGCGCACATGATGTGCGATGGGGGCTGTTACTTGGCCCTTATATTGGCCCCCTATCCCTCATCAAACCTCGAGAACTCACACCCCCTGAAAGAGCATTTGAGATTTTACAGGTTTGCTACCAATAGCCATTAAAGTGTCTGAAATGGGGACACCTTTTTCAAATGGTCACAAAATCTTGTACACTTTGTTTTTTTAGCTGAATGTTTTTGTGCATGCCAAAAAAATACAAGGATCACATCTACCAAGTTTGGGGCCAAAACTCCTTCCGAAAAAATTTTAAAAAATCCCAAACAGCAAAAAGTTTCAAAAATCATGAAAAATAGAAAACGAGTTGTCTTGCCATGAAACTTCACATGAAGGCTTAAGGGACCATTGTATGAATTTACAAGCCATAAAAATGGCATTGGCATGCAGAAATATGAAGATGTGCCTAAACCCACAAACCAGCCTATCGATCCACGGCTTGCGCATCCCGTCTCTCTGGTCGGTGTAGTCCTCGCCCGCCCGCTCGTTTCGCCAGTTCGCTTAGGCATTCGGAGTTCATTCCCAGTGTAAGATCGGACCAAAATGAAGGTTCCGGTAGCAGGATCGGCAGCACACAGAGGGGGACCCAGTCGATCCCCGACTTGCTCATCCCGCCCCTCTGGCCGGGTGAGTACCCTCACGTTCGTTCTGTGGGTTGACTTAGGCAGATAGAGTTCATTCCCAGTGTAAGCATACGGAGTTCATTCCCAGTCTAAGATCAGATCAGACCGAGGGTTGCGGCAGCACATGCTGGGCTCGGGCATGTGCTAGTGCCGTATTTTTCTTCACCGGGGCACCATCGTCGGAGCATCGCCGAGGAACTTGATGGGTGGAATTGGGGTTCTGACGATCAGGGGGGCCAGGGGAGTGTGCGTACATGATGTGTGATGGGTGCTGGAACTTGGCCCTTATATTGGCCCCCTATCCCTCATCAAACCTCGAGAACTCACACCCCCTTAAAGAGCATTTGAGATTTTACAGGTTTGCTGCCAATAGCTATTAAAGTGTCTGAAATGGGGACACTTTTTTCAAATGGTCACAAAATCTTGTACACTTCGAGTTTTTAGCTGAATTGTTTTGTGCATGCCAACAAAAATAAAAGGATCACGTCTACCAAGTTTTGGGAAAAAACTCCTTAAGAAAAAATTTTAAAAAATCTCGAACCACAAAAAGTTTGGAAAATCATAAAAAATAGAAAATGAGTCGTCTTGCTATGAAACTTCACGTGAAGGCTTAAGGGACCATTGTATGAATTTACAAGCCATAAAAATGGCATTGGCATGCAGAAATATGAAGATGTGCCTAAACCCACCTACCACCCTATCGATCCACGGCTTGCGCATCCCGTCTCTCTAGTTGGAGTAGTGCCCACCCGCCCACCCGCCTGCTCGTTTTGTCGGTTGCCTTAGGCATATGGAGTCCATTCCTAGTCTAAGATTGGACCGAACCGAGGGTTGTGGTAGCAGGATTGCCAGCACACAGAGGGGGACCAGCCGATCCCTGGCTTGCACATCCCGCCCCTCTGGCTGACTAATAGCCCGCACGCTTGTTTCGTGGGTTGATTTAGGCATACGGAGTTTATTCCCACTCAAAGCATACAGAGTTCATTCATAGTCTAAGATCAGATCAGACCGAGGGTTATGATCTGATTTAGCTATAAAAATGGCATTGGCACGTAGAAATATAAAGATGTGCGCAAACCCACCAACCATCCTATCGATCCCCGGCTTGCGCATCCCGTCTCTCTAGCCAGCGTAGTGCCCGCCCGCCTGCCCACCCGTCCACCCGCTTGTTTTGTCGGTTGGCTTAGGCATATGGAGTTCATTCCCCATCTAAGATCAGACCGGACCAACGATTGAGGCAGCAAGATCGATAGCACTCAGAAGGGGACCCTGTCGATCCCCAGCTTACGCATCCCGCCCCTCTGGCCTACTGGGCGCCCGCACGCTCGTTTCATGGGTTGACTTAGGCATACGGAGTTCATTCCCGATCTAAGCATACGGAGTTCATTCCCAGTCTAAGATCGAACTGGACCGAGGGTTACGGTAGCACATGCTGGGCTCAGGCATGTGCTGGTGCCGTATTTTTCTTCGTCGGGGCACCATCATCGGAGCATCATCGGAGAACCTGACTGACGGCAATAGGGTTCTGACGATCGGGGGGGCCGAGGGGGTGTGCCCACATGATGTGCGATGGGTGCTGGAACTTGGCCCTTATATTGGCCCCCTATCCCTCATCAAACTTCTAGAACTCACACCCCCTTAAAGAGCATTTGAGATTTTACAGGTTTGTTGCCAGTAGCCATTAAAGTGTCTGAAATGGGGACACTTTTTTCAAATGGTCACAAAATCTTGTACACTTTGAGTTTTTAGCTGAATTGTTTTGTGAATGCCAACAAAAATACAAGGATCACGACACCAAGTTTGGGGCCAAAACTCCTTCCGAAAAAATTTAAAAAAATCCCGAACGGTAAAAAGTTTCAAAAATCGTGAAAAATAGAAAAGGAGTCGTCTTGCTATTAAACGTCGCGTGAAGGCTTGAGGGACCATTTTATGAATTTACAAGCCATAAAAATTGCATTGGCACACAGAAATATGAAGATGTGCCGAAACCCACCTACCACCCTATCGATCTACGGCTTGCACATCCCGTCTCTCTGGCCAGCATAGTGCCCGCCCGCCCGTTCCTTTCATCGATTGGCTTAGGCATACGGAGTTCATTCCTAGTCTAAGATCAGACCGAACCGAGGGTTTCAGCAGCAGGATCGGCAGCAACCAGAGGGGGACCCAGTTGATCCCCTGCTTGTGCATCCGGTCCCTCTGGCCGGCTGAGCGTCGACAGGCTCCTTTCATGGGTTAACTTAGGCATACGAAGTTCATTCCCAGTCTAAGATCGAACCAAACTGAGGGTTACGACAGCACATGCTGGGCTCAGGCATGTGCTGGGGCCGTATTTTTCTTCGTTGAAGCACCATCACTGGAGAACCTGAACGACAGAATTAGGGTTCCGATGATCGGGGGGTTGGGGGTTGTGCGCACATGATGTGCGATGGGTGCTGGTACTTGGCCCTTATATTGGCCCCCTACCCCTCATCAAACCTCAAGAACTCACACCCCCTTAAAGAGCATTTGAGATTTTACAGGTTTGCTGCCAGTAGCCATTAAAGTGTCTGAAATGGGGACACTTTTTCAAGTGGTCACAAAATCTTGTACACTTTGAGTTTTTACCTGAATTGTTTTGTGCATGCCAATAAAAATACAAGGACCAAGTCTACGAAGTATGGGGCCAAAAATCCTTCTGAAAAAATTTTAAAAAATCCCGAACCGTAAAAAGTTTCAAAAATCGTGAAAAATAGAAAACGAGTCGTCTTGCGATGAAACTTCACGTGAAGGCTTAAGGGACCATTGTATGAATTTACAAGCCATAAAAATGGCATTGGAATGCAGGAATATGAAGATGTGCCTAAACCCACCTACCACCCTATCGATCTACGGCTTGCGCATCCCATCTCTCTGGCTGGCGTAGTGCCTGCCCACCCGCCCGCCTGTCCGCTCGTTTCGTCGGTTGAGTTAGGCATACGGAGTTCATTCCCAGTGTAAGATTGGACCGGACCAAGGGTTGCAGCAGTAGGATTAGCAGCACACAGAGGGGGACCCAGCTGATCCCCGGCTAGCGCATCCCGCCCCTTTGGCCGATTGAGAGCTTGTACGATCGTTTCGTGGGTTGACTTAGGCATATGGAGTTCTTTCCTAGTCTAAGCATACAGAGTTCATTCCCGATCTAAGATCAGACCGGACCGAGGGTTGTGGCAGCACATGCTGGGCTCGGGCACATGCTGGTGCCGCATTTTTCTTCGTCGGGGCACCGTTACCGGAGAACCTGATCGGCGGCATTGGGGTTCCGATGATCCGTGGGGCCGGGGGGTGTGCGCACATGATGTGCGATGGGTGCTGGTACTTGGCCCTTATATTGGCCCCCTATCCCTCATCAAACCTCAAGAACTCACACCCCCTTAGAGAGCATTTCAGATTTTATAGGTTTGCTGCCAGTAGCCATTAAAGTGTCTGAAATGGGGACACTTTTTTCTAATGTTCACAAAATCTTGTACAGTTCGAGTTTTTAGCTGAATTTTTTTGTGCATGCCAAGAAAAATACAGGGATCACGTCTACTAAGTTTGGGCCAAAACTCCTTTCGAAAAAATTTTAAAAAATCTTGAACCGTAAAAGGTTTCAAAAATCGTGAAAAATAGAAAACGAGTCGTCTTGCCATGAAACTTCACGTGAAGGCTTAAGGGACCATTGTATGAATTTACAAGCCATAAAAATGGCATTGGCACATAGAAATATGAGGATGTGCCTAAACCCACCTACCACCAAATCGATCCACGGCTTGCGCATCTCGTATTTCTGGCCAGAGTAGTGCCCGCCCACCTGTCTGCTCGTTTCATCGATTGGCTTAGGCATACAGAGTTCATTCCCAATCTAAGGTCAGACCAGACTGAGGGTTGCGGCAGCAGGATCGGTAGCACGTAGAGGGGGACCCGACTGATCCCCGGCTTGTGCATCCCGCCCCTCTGGCCGGTAGAGCGCCCGCACGCTCGTTTCATGGGTTGACTTAGGCATATGAAGTTCATTCCCAGTCTAAGCATATGGAGTTCATTCCCAGTCTAAGATCGGATCAGACCGAGGTTTACGGTAGCACATCCTTGGCTTGGGCATGTGCTAGTGCTGTGTTTTTCTTCACCGGAGCACCATCGTCGGGGCATCGTCGGAGAACCTGACTGGCGGCATTGGGGTTCCGGCGATCGGGGGGGCCGGGGGTGGTGTGCGCACATGATGTGCGATGGGTGCTGGTACTTGGCCCTCATATTAGCCCCCTATCCCTCATCAAACCTTGAGGACTCACACCCCCTTAAAGAGCATTTGAGATTTTACAGGTTTGCTGCCAGTAGCCATTAAAGTGTCTAAAATGGGGACACTTTTTTCAAATGGTCACAAAATCTTGTACACTTCAAGTTTTTAGCAGATTTTTTTATGCACGCCAAGAAGAATACAAGGATCACGTCCAATAAGTTTGGGGCCAAAGCACCTTTCAAAAAAATTTTAAAAAATCTTGAACCGTAAAAAGTTTTGAAAATCGTGAAAAATAGAAAACAAGTCATCTTGCCATGAAACTTCACGTCAAGGCTTAAGGGACCATTGTATGAATTTACAAGCCATAAAAATGGCATTGGCATGTAGAAATATGAAGATGTGCCTAAACCCACAAACCAGCCTATCGATCCACGGCTTGTGCATCCCGTCTCTCTGGTCGGCGTAGACCCCGCTAGCCTGCCCGCCCGTTCGTTTCGCCAGTTCGCTTAGGCATTCGGAGTTCATTCCCAGTGTAAGACCAGACCAAAATGAGGGTTCCGGTAGTAGGATCGGCAGCACGCAGAGGGGGACCCGGTCGATCCCCAACTTACGCATCCCGCCCCTCTGGCCGGGTGAGTGCCCTCACGCTTGTTTCGGGGGTTGACTTAGGCAGACGGAGTTCATTCCCAGTGTAAGCATACGGAGTTCATTCCCAGTCTAAGATTCGATCGGACCGAGGGTTGCAGCAGCACATCCTGGGCTCGGGCATGTGCTGGTGCCGCATTTTTCTTCACCGGGGCACCATCGCCAGAGCATCATTAGGGAATCTGATCGGTGGAATTGGAGTTCCGACGATCGGGGGGGCCAGGGGGTGTGCGCACATGATGTGCGATGGGTGGTGGAACTTGGCCCTTATATTGGCCCCCTATCCCTCATCAAACCTCGGGAACTCACACACCCTTAAAGAGCATTTGAGATTTTACAGGTTTGCTGCCAGTAGCTATTAAAGTGTTTGAAATGAGGACACTTTTTTCAAATGGTCACAAAATCTTGTACACTTCGAGTTTTTAGCTGAATTTTTTTGTGCATGCCAACAAAAATAAAGGGATCACCTCTACCAAGTTTTGGGAAAAAACTCCTTAAGAAAAATTTTTAAAAAATCTCGAACCACAAAAAGTTTGGAAAATCATGAAAAATAGAAAATGAGTCGTCTTGCCATGAAACTTCACGTGAAGGCTTAAGGGACCATTGTATGAATTTACAAGCCATAAAAATGGCATTCGCATGCAGAAATATGAAGATGTGCCTAAACCCACCTACCACCCCATCGATCCACGGCTTGCGCATCCCGTCTCTCTAGCTGGCATAGTGCCCGCCCACCCACCCGCCTGCTCGTTTTGTCGGTTGGGTTAGGCATATGGAGTTCATTCCTAGTCTAAGATTGGACCAGACCGAGGGTTACGGTAGCAAGATTGCCAGCACGCAGAGGGGGACCCAGCCGATTTCCGACTTGCGCATCTCGCCCCTCTGGCCGACTGATAGCCCGCACGCTCATTTTGTGGGTTGATTTAGGCATACGGAGTTTATTCCAGTCCAAGCATATAGAGTTCAGTCCCAGTCCAAGATCGGATCAGACCGAGGGTTACGATCTGATTTAGCCATAAAAATGGCTTTGGCATGAAGAAATATAAAGATGTGCCTAAACCAACCAACCACCCTATCGATCCCCGGCTTGCGCATCCCGTCTCTCTGGCCAGCGTAGTGCCCGCCCGCCCGCCCACCCGGCCACCCGCTTGTTTCGTGGGCTGACTTAGGCATACGGAGTTCATTCCTGGTCTAAGCATACGGAGTTCATTCCCAGTCTAAGATCGAACTGGACCGAGGGTTGCGACAGCACATGCTGGGCTCGGGCATGTGCTAGTGCTGCATTTTTCTTCGTCGGGGCACCATCACCGGAGCATCACCGAAGAACCTGACCAACGGCATTGGGGTTTCGGCGATCGGGGGGGCCGGGGGCTGTGCGTACATGATGTGCAATGGGTGCTGTTACTTGGCCCTTACATTGGCCTCCTATCCCTCATCAAACCTCGAGAACTCACACCCGCTGAAAGAGCATTTGAGATTTTACAGGTTTGTTGCCAATAGCCATTAAAGTGTCTGAAATAGGGACACCTTTTTCAAATGGTCACAAAATCTTGTACACTTTGATTTTTTAGCTGAATATTTTTGTGCATGCCAAAAAAAATACAAGGATCACGTCTACCAAGTTCGGGGCCAAAACTCCTTCTGAAAAAATTTTAAAAAATTACAAACTGTAAAAAGTTTTGAAAATCATGAAAAATAGAAAACGAGCCATCTTGCCATGAAACTTCACGTGAAGGCTTAAGGGACCGTTTTATGAATTTACAAGCCATAAAAATGGCATTGGCACACAAAAATATGAAGATGTGCCTAAACCCATCTACCATCCTATCGATCCACGGCTTGTGCATCCCATCTCTCTGGCTCGAGTAGGGCCCGCCCGTCCGCTCATTTCGTCGGTTGGCTTCGGTATACGGAGTTCATTCCCAGTCTAAGATCAGATCGGACTAAGGGATCCAGCAGTAGGATCGGTAGCATGTAGAGGGGGACCCGACCGATCCTTGGCTCGAGGGTTGTGGCAGCACATGCTGGGCTTGGGCATGTGCTGGTGTCGTACTTTTCTTCGTCGGGGCACCATCATCGGAGCATCATCGGAGAACCTGACCAACGGCATTAGGGTTCTGACGATCGGGGGGGCCGAGGGGGTGTGCCCACATGATGTACGATGGGTGCTGGTACTTGGCCCTTATATTGGCCCCCTATCCCTCATCAAACTTCTAGAACTCACACCCCCTTAAAGAGCATTTGAGATTTTACAGGTTTGTTGCCAGTAGCCATTAAAGTGTCTAAAATGAGGACACTTTTTTAAAATGGTCACAAAATCTTGTACACTTTGAGTTTTTAGCTGAATTGTTTTGTGAATGCCAACAAAAATACAAGGATCACGTCCACCAAGTTTGGGGCCAAAACTCCTTCCAAAAAAATTTAAAAAAATCCCGAACCGCAAAAAGTTTCAAAAATCGTGAAAAATAGAAAAGGAGTCGTCTTGCTATTAAACGTCGCGTGAAGGCTTGAGGGACCATTTTATGAATTTACAAGCCATAAAAATTGCATTGGCACACAGAAATATGAAGATGTGCCTAAACCCAACTACCACCCTATCGATCTACGGCTTGCGCATCCCGTCTCTCTGGCCAGCATAGTGCCCGCCCGCCCGCTCCTTTCATCGATTGGCTTAGGCATACGGAGTTCATTCCTAGTCTAAGATCAGACCGGATCGAGGGTTTCGGCAGCAGGATCGGCAGCACCCAGAGGGGGACCCAGTTGATCCCCTGCTTGTGCATCCCGTCCCTCTGGTCGGCTGAGCGTCGGCATGCTCGTTTCGTGGGTTGACTTAGGTATACGAAGTTCATTCCCAGTCTAAGATCGAACCAGACTGAGGGTTGCGGTAGCACATGCTGGGCTCGAGCATGTGCTGGGGTCGCATTTTTCTTCGTCGAAGCACCATCACCGGAGAACCTGACCGGCGGCATTAGGGTTCCGGCGATCAGGGGGCCGGGGGTTGTGCGCGCATCATGTGCGATGGGTGCTGGTACTTGGCCCTTATAATGGCCCCCTACCCCTCATCAAACCTCAAGAACTCACACCCCCTTAAAGAGCATTTGAGATTTTATAGGTTTGCTGCCAGTAGCCATTAAAGTGTCTGAAATGGGGACACTTTTTTCAAATGGTCACAAAATGTTGTACACTTCGAGTTTTTACCTGAATTTTTTTGTGCATGCCAATAAAAATACAAGGATCAAGTCTACGAGCCAAAAATCCTTCTGAAAAAATTTTAAAAAATCCTGAACCGTAAAAAGTTTCAAAAATCGTGAAAAATAGAAAACGAGTCATCTTGCGATGAAACTTCACGTGAAGGCTTAAGGGACCATTGTATGAATTTACAAACCATAAAAATGGCATTGGCATGCAGGAATATGAAGATGTGCCTAAACCCACCTACCACCCTATCGATCTACGGCTTACGCATCCCATCTCTCTGGCTGGCGTAGTGCCTGCCCACCCGCTCGCCCGTCCGCTCGTTTCGTCGGTTGGCTTAGGCATACGGAGTTCATTCCCAGTCTAAGATTGGACCAGACCAAGGGTTGCACCAGTAGGATTAGCAGCACACAGAGGGGGACCCAGCTGATCCCCGGCTTGCGCATCCCACCCCTCTGACCGGTTGAGAGCCTGTACGATCGTTTCGTGGGTTGACTTAGGCATATGGAGTTCTTTCCTAGTCTAAGCATACGGAGTTCATTCCCAATCTAAGATCAGACCGGACCGAGGGTTGTGGCAGCACATGCTAGGCTCAGGCACATGCTGGTGCCGCATTTTTCTTCGTTGGGGCACCATTGCCGGAGAACCTGATCGGCGGCATTGAGGTTCCGACGATCGGGGGGGCCGGGGGGTGTGCGCACATGATGTGCGATGGGTGCTGGTACTTGGCCCTTATATTGGCCCCCTATCCCTCATCAAACCTCAACAACTCACACCCCCTTAAAGAGCATTTCAGATTTTACAGGTTTGCTGCCAGTAGCCATTAAAGTGTTTGAAATGGGGACACTTTTTTCTAATGTTCACAAAATCTTGTACACTTCGAGTTTTTAGCTTAATTTTTTTGTGCATGCCAAGAAAAATACAAGGATCACGTCTACGAAGTTTGGGGCCAAAACTCCTTTCGAAAAAATTTTAAAAAATCCTGAACCATAAAAAGTTTCAAAAATCGTGAAAAATAGAAAACGAGTCGTCTTGCCATGAAACTTCACGTGAAGGCTTAAACGACCATTGTATGAATTTACAAGCCATAAAAATGGCATTGGCACACAGAAATATAAAGATGTGCCTAAACCCCCTACAACCATATCGATCCACGGCTTGCGCATCTCGTATTTCTGGCCAGAGTAGTGCCCGCCCGCCCGTCCGCTCGTTCCGTCTGTTGGCTTAGGCATACAGAGTTCATTCCCAATCTAGGATCAGATCAGACTGAGGGTTGTGGCAGCAGGATCGGTAGCACATAGAGGGGGACCCGGCTGATCCCCGGCTTGCGCATCCCGCCCCTCTGGCAGGCAGAGCACCCGCACGCTCGTTTCGTGGGTTGACTTAGGCATATGAAGTTCATTCCCAGTCTAAGCATATGGAGTTCATTCCCAGTCTAAGCATATGGAGTTCATTCCCAGTCTAAGATCGGATTTGACCGAGGTTTACGGTAGCACATGCTGGGCTCAGGCATGTGCTAGTGCCATGTTTTTCTTCACCGGAGCACCATCGCAGGAGCATCGTCGAAGAACCTGACTGGCGGCATTGGGGTTCCGACGATCGGGGGGCCGGGGGTGGTGTGCGCACATGATGTGCGATGGGTGCTAGTACTTGGCCCTCATATTAGCCCCCTATCCCTCATCAAACCTTGAGAACTCACACCCCTTAAAGAACATTTGAGATTTTACAGGTTTGCTGCCAGTAGCCATTAAAGTGTCTAAAATGGGGACACTTTTTTCAAATGCTCACAAAATCTTGTACACTTTGAGTTTTTAGCAAAATTTTTTTACGCATGCCAACAAGAATACAAGGATCACGTCCAATAAGTTTGGGGCCAAAGCACCTTTCGAAAAAATTTTAAAAAATCTTGACCGTAAAAAGTTTTAAAAATCGTGAAAAATAGAAAATGAGTCATCTTGCCATGAAACTTCACGTCAAGCCTTAAGGGACCATTGTATGAATTTACAAGCCATAAAAATGGCATTGGCACGTAGAAATATGAAGATGTGCCTAAAACCACCTACCACGCTATTGATCCACGGCTAAGATCGGACCGGATCGAGGGTTGCGACAGCACATGCTGGTCTTGGGCATGTGCTGGTGCCGTATTTTTCTTCGCCGGGGCACCATCGCCCGAGCAACATTCGGAGAACCTGACCGGTGGCATTGGGGTTCCGATGATCGGAGGGCCCGGGAGGGGGGTGTGCGCACATGATGTACGATGGGTGCTGGTACTTGGCCCTTATATTAGCCCCTTATCCCTCATCAAACCTTGAGGACTCACACCCCTTAAAGAGCATTTGAGATTTTACAAGTTTGCTGCCAGTAGCAATTAAAGTGTCTAAAATGGGGACACTTTTTTCAAATGGTCACAAAATCTTGTACACTTCGAGTTTTTAGCTGAATTTTTTTGTGCATGCCAACAAAAATACAAGGATCACGTCTACCAAGTCTGGGGGAAAAACTTCTTCCGAAAAAATTTTAAAAAATCCCGAACCACAAAAAGTTTCAAAAATCATGAAAAATAGAAAACGTGTCTTCCTGCCATGAAACTTCACGTGAAGGCTTAACGGACCATTGTATGAATTTACAAGCTATAAAAATTGCATTGGCATGCAGAAATATGAAGATGTGCCTAAACCCACCTACCACCCTATCGATCCACCGCTTGCGCATCCTGTCTCTCTGGTCGATGTAGTGCCCTCCCGCCCACCTATTCATTTTGTCGATTGGCTTAGGCATACGGAGTTTATTCCCAGTCTAAGATCTGACTGGATGAAGGGTTGTGGCAGCAGGATCTGTAGCACGCAGAGGGGGACTCGACCGATACCCGGCTTGTGCATCCCGCCCCTCTGGCCGGCAGAGCGCCCGCACGCTCATTTCGTGGGTTGACTTAGGCATATGGAGTTCATTCCCAGTCTAAGCATACGGAGTTCATTCTTGATCTAAGATAAGATCGGAGCGAGGGTTACGGCCGCACATGCTGGGCTCGGACATGTGCTGGTGCCATATTTTTCTTCGTCGGGGCACCATCGCCGGAGCATCACCGGAGAACCTGACCGACGGCGTTGTTCCGACGATCGGGGGGGGGTGTGCGCAGATGATGTGTGATTGGTGCGGGTACTTGGCCCTTATATTGGCCCCCTATCCCTCATCAAACCTCGAGAACTCACACCCCCTTAAAGAGCATTTGAGATTTTACAAGTTTGCTACCAGTAGCCATTAAAGTGTCCGAAATGGGGACACTTTTTTCAAATGGTCACAAAATCTTGTACACTTCGAGTTTCTAGCTGAATTTTTTTGTGCATGCCAATAAAAATACTAGGATCATGTCTACCAAGTTTGGGGCCAAGACTCATTCCAAAAAAATTTTAAAAAATCCTGAACCGCAAAATGTTTCCAAAATTGTGAAAAATAAAAAACGAGTTGTCTTGCCATGAAACTTAATGTGAAGGCTTAAGGGACCATTGTATGAATTTACAAGCCATAAAAATGGAATTGGCATGCATAAAAATGAGGATGTGCCAAACTCACCTACCACCATATCGATCCACGGCTTGCGCATCCCGTCTCTCTGACCGGCGTAGAGCCCACCCGCCTGCCCGCTTGCTCGTTTCATCGGTTGGCTTAGGCATACGAAGTTCATTCCCAGTCTAAGATTGGACCGGACCGATGGTTGTGGCAGCAGGATCAACAGCACGCAAAGGGGGACCCGATCGATCCCCGGCTTGCGCATCCCGCCCCTCTCGCCGGTTGAGCGCCCGGACGCTCATTTTATAGGTTGACTTAGGCATACGGAGTTCATTGCCAGTCTAAGCATACGGAGTTCATTCCCAATCTAAGATCTGATCAGACTGAGGGTTGCGGCAGCACATGCTGGGCTCGGGCATGTGCTGGTGCCGCATTTTTTTCGTCGGGGCACCATTGCCAGAGGATCGTCGGAGAACCTGATAGGCGGCATTGGGGTTCCGACGATCAGGGGGGCCGGGGGGTGTGCGCACATGATGTGTGTGGGTGCTGGTACTTGGCCCTTATATTGGCACCCTATCCCTTATCAAAGCTTAAGAACTCACACCCCCTTAAAGAGCATTTGGGATTTTACAGGTTTGCCGCCAGTAGCCATTAAAGTGTCTGAAATGGGGATACTTTTTTCAAATGGTCACAAAATCTTGTACACTTCGAGTTTTTAGCTGAATTTTTTTGTGCATGCCAACAAAAATACAAGGATCATGTCTACCAAGTTTAGGGTGAAAACTCTTTCCCAAAAAATTTTAAAAAATCCTGAAACGTAAAAATTTTGAAAATCGTGAAAAATAGAAAACGAGTCGTCTTGCCATGAAACTTCACGAGAAGGCTTAAAGGACCATTGTTTGAATTTACAAGCCATAAAAATGGCATTGGCACACAAAAATATGAAGATGTGCCTAAACCCACCTACCACCCTATCGATCCATGGCTTGCGCATCCCGTCTCTCTGCCCGACATAGTGCCCGCCCGTCCGCTCGTTTCGTCGGTTGGCTTAGGCATACGGAGTTCATTCCCAGTCTAAGATCAGACCAGACTGAGGGTTACGGCAGTAAGATCGGCAGCATGCAGAGGGGGACCCAGTCGATCCCCGGCTTGCGCATCCCACCTCTCTGGCCGGCTGAGTGCCCGCACGCTCGTTTCGTGGGTTGACTTAGCCATACAAAGTTCATTCCCAGTCAAGCATATGGAGTTCATTCCCAGTCAAAGATCAGACCAGACCGAGGGTTACGACAGCACATGTTGGGCTCGAGCATGTGCTGGTGCCGCATTTCTCTTCGTTGGGGCACCATCGTCGGAGCATCGCCAGAGAACCTGACCTGCGACATTGGGGTTCTGGCGATCAGGGGGGCCGGGGGGGTTGTGCGCACATGATGTGCGATGGGTGCTTGTACTTGGCCCTTATATTGCGCCCCTATCCCTCATCAAACCTTGAGAACTCACACCCCCTTAAAGAGCATTTGGGATTTTACAGGTTTGCTGCAAGTAGCCATTAAAGTGCCCGAAATGGGGACACTTTTTTCAAATGGTCACAAAATCTTGTACACTTCGAGTTTTTAGTTGAATTTTTTTGTGCAAGCCAAAAAAAATACAAGGATCACATCTACCAACTTTGGGGCCAAAACACCTTCCAAACAAATTTTAAAAAATCCCGAACCGCAAAAAGTTTCAAAAATCGTGAAAAATAGAAAACGAGTCGTGTTGCCATGAAACTTCACGTGAAGGCTTAAGGGACCATTGTATGAATTTACAAGCCATAAAATGGCTTTGGCATGTAAAAACATGAAGATGTGCCTAAACCCACCTACCTCTTTATCGATCCACGGCTTGCACATCCCATCTCTCTGGCCGACGTAGTGCCCGCCCGCACACCTGCTCGTTTCGTCGGTTGGCTTAGGCATACGGAGTTCATTCCCAATCTAAGATCCAACCAGATCGAGGGTTGCGATAGCAGGATCGGCAGCACGCAGAGGCGGACCCGACCGATCCCCGGCATGCGCATCCCGCCCCTCTGGCCGGCTAAGCGACCGCATGCTCGTTTCGTGGGTTGACTTAGGCATACGGAGTTCATTCGCAGTCTAAGATCAGACCGGACCGAGGGTTGTGGCAGCACATGTGGTTCTCGGGCATGTGCTGGTGCCGTATTTTTCTTCACCGGGGCACCATCGCCGGAGCTTCGTCGGAGACCCTGACCGGTGGCATTAGGGTTCCGACGATCGGGGGGGCTAGGGGGGTGTGCGCACATGATGTGCCATGGGTGCTGGTACTTGGCCCTTATATTGGCCCCCTATCCCTCATCAAACCTCCAGAACTCACACCCCCTTAAAGAGGATTTGAGATTTTACAGGTTTGCTGCCAGTAGCGATTAAAGTGTCTGAAATGGGGACACTTTTTTCAAATGGTCACAAAATCTTGTACACTTCGAGTTTTTAGCTAAAGTTTTTTGTGCATGCCAAAAAAAATACAAGGATCACGTCTACCAAGTTTACAGCCAAAACTCCTTCCAAAAAAATTTAAAAAAATCCTGAACCGTAAAAAGTTTCAAAAATCATGAAAAATAGAAAACGAGTCATCTTGCCATGAAACTTCACGTGAAGGCTTAAGGGAACAGTGTATGAATTTACAAGCCATAAAAATGGCATTGACACGCAAAAATATGAAGATGTGCCTAAACCCACCTACCACCCTATCGATACACAGCTTGCGCATCCTGTCTCTCTAGCCGGCGTTGTGCCCGCCTGCCCGCCCGCACGCTCATTTCGTCAGTTGGCTTAAGCATATAGAGTTCATTCCCAGTCTAAGATCGGACCAGACCGAAGGTTGTGGTAGCAGGATCAACAGCACGCAGAGGGGGACCCGGTCGATCCCTGGCTTGCGCATCCCGCCCCTCTGGCCGGCTGAGCGCCCGCACACTCGTTTCGTGGGTTGACTTAGGCATACAGAGTTCATTCCCAGTCTAAGCATATGGAGTTCATTCCCAGCTAAGATCGGACCAAATCGAGGGTTGCAGCAACACATGCTGGGCTCGGGCATGCGGTGGTAACGCATTTTTCTTCGTCGGGGCACTATCACCGGAGCATCACTCGAGAACCTGACCGACGGCATTGGGGTTCCGGCGATTGGGGGGGCCGGGGGGGTGCGTGCACATGATGTGCAATGGGTGCTGGTTCTTGGCCCTTATATTGGCCCCCTATCCCTCATCAAACATTGAGAACTCGCACCCCCTTAAAGAGCATTTGAGATTTTACAGGTTTGCTGCCAGTAGCCGTTAAAGTGTCTGAAATTGGGACACTTTTTTCAAATGGTCACAAAATCTTGTACACTTCGAGTTTTTAGCTGAATTTTTTTGTGCATGGAAAAAAAAATACAAGGATCATGTCTACCAAGTTTGGGGCCAAAACTCCTTCCGAAAAAATTTTAAAAAATCCTGAACCCTAAAAAGTTTTAAAAATCGTGAAAAATAGAAAACGAGTCAGCTTGCCATGAAACTTCACGTGAAGGCTTAAGGGACCATTGTATGAATTTTCATGCCATAAAAATGGCATTGGCACACAAAAATATGAAGATGTGCCTAAACCCACCTACCACCCTATCGATTCACGGCTTGCGCATCCCGTCTCTCTAGCCGACGTAGTGCTCGCCCGCCCGCCCGTCCGTTTGCCCGCTCGTTTCGTTGGTTGGCTTAGGCATACGGAGTTCATTCCTAGCCTAAGATCAGACCAGACCGAGGGTTGTGGCAGCACGCAGAGGGGGACCCGCCCGATCCATGGCTTGCGCATCCTGCCCCTCTGGCCGACTGAGCGCCCGCACGCTCCTTTCGTGGGTTGACTTAGGCATACGGAGTTCATTCCCAGTCTAAGCATACGGAGTACAATCAAAGTCTAAGATCGGACCGAATCGACGGTTGTGGCAGCACATGCTGGGCTCGGGCATGTGCTGGTGTCGGAGAACCTGACCGACGACATTGGGGTCCGACGATGGGGGGACCGGGGGGTGTGCACACATGATGTACGATGGGTGCTGGTACTTGGCCCTTATATTGGCCCCCTATCCCTCATCAAACCTCGATAACTCACACCCCCATAAAGAGCATTTGAAAAATCCCGTCTACCAAGTTTGGGGCCAAAACTCCTTCCGAAAAACTTTTAAAAAATCCCGAACCGTAAAAATTTCAAAAATCATGAAAAATAGAAAACAAGTCGTCTTGGCATGAAAATTTACGTGAAGGCTTAAGGGAACATTGTATGAATTTACAAGCCATAAAAATGACATTGGCACATAGAAATATGAAGATGTCCCTAAACCCACCTACCACCCTATCGATCCACGGCTTGTGCATCCCGTCTCTCTAGCCGGCGTAGTGCCCGCTGGCCTGCCCGTCTGCTCGTTTCGTCGGTTGGCTTAGGCATACGAAGTTCATTCCCAGTCAAAGATCAGATCGGACAAAGGGTTGTGGCAGCAAGATCGATAGCACGCAGAGGGGGACCCAGTCGATCCCCGGCTTGCGCATCCCGCCGCTCAGGTCGGCTGAGCGCTCGAACGCTCATTTCGTGGGTTGACTTAGGCATACGGAGTTCATTCCTAGTCTAAGCATACGGAGTTCATTCCTAGTATAAGATTAGACTGGAAAGAGGGTTGTGGCAGCACATGCTGGGCTCGGGCATGTGCTGGTGCTGCATTTTTCTTTGCCGGGGCACCATCGCCAGAGAGCCTGACTGGCGACATTGGGATTTCGACGATTGGGGGGGGGGCGGGGGGTGTGCGCACATGATTTGTGATGGGTGCTGGTACTCAGCTCTTATATTGGCCCTTATCCATCATCAAACCTCGAGAACTCACACCCCCTTAAAGAGAATTTGAGATTTTACAAGTTTGCTGCCAGTAGCCATTAAAGTGTCTGAAATGGGGACACTTTTTTCAAATGGTCACGAAATCTTGTACACTTCGAGTTTTTAGCTGAATTTTTTTGTGCATGCCACAAAAATACAAGGATCACGTCTACCAAGTTGGGGGCCGAAACTCCTTTTGAAAAAATTTTAAAAAATCTGAAACCGTAAAAAGTTTCAAAAATTGTGAAAAATAGAAAACGAGTCGTCTTGCCGTGAAACTTAACGTGAAGGCTTTAGGGACCATTGTATGAATTTACAAACCATAAAAATGGCATTGGCACGCAGAAATATAAAGATGCACCTAAACCCACCTACCACCCTATCGATCCACGGCTTGCGCATCCCGCCTCTCTGGCCGTCGTTGTGCCCGCATTTATCTTCATCGGGGCACCATCATCGGATTTATCTTCATCAGGGCACCATCGTCAGAGCATCACCGGAGAACCTGACCGATGGCATTGGGGTTCTGGCGATCAGGGGGGTCGGGGGTGTGTGCGCACATGATGTGCGATGGGTGCTGGTACTTGCGCCTTATATTGGCCCCTATCCCTCATCAAACCTCGAGAACTCATACCCCCTTAAAGAACATTTGAGATTTTACAGGTTTGCTGCCAGTAGCCATTAAAGTGTCTAAAATGGGGACACTTTTTTCAAATGGTCACAAAATCTTGTACACTTCAAGTTTTTAGCTGAATTTCTTTTAGCATGCCAAAAAAAATAGAAGGATCATGTCTACGAAGTTTGGGGCCAAAACTCCTTTCGAAAAAATTTTAAAAAATCTCGAACCACAAAAAGTTTCCAAAATCGTGAAAAATAGAAAATGAGTAATCTTGCCATGAACCTTCAGTGAAGGCTTAAGGGACCATTGTATGAATTTACAAGCCATAAAAATGGCATTGGCACACAGAAATATGAATATGAGCCTAAACCCACCTACCACCCTATCGATCCATGACTTGTGCATCCTGTCTCTCTGGCCGATGTAGTGCCCGGTTGCCCGGCCGCCTGCTCGTTTCGTTAGTTCGCTTAGGCATACTGAGTTCATTCCTAGTCTAAGATCGGATCGGACTGAGGGTTGTGGCAGCAGGATCGGTAGCTCGCAGAGGGGGACCCGGTCGATCCCCGGCTTAGGCATACGTAGTACATTCCTAGTCTAAGCATACAAAGTTCATACCCAGTCTAAGATCAGACCAGACTGAGGGTTGCGGCAGCACATGCTGGGCTCGGGCATGTGCTGGTGCCGCATTTTTATTCGTGGGGGCACCATCACCGGAGCATTGCCAGAGAACCTGATTGGTGGCATTGGGGTTCCGGTGATCGGGGGGCCGGGAGGGGGGTGTGCGCACATGATGTGCGATGGGTGCTGGTACTTGACCCTTATATTGGCCCCCTATCCCTCATCAAACTTTGAGAACTCACACCCCCTTAAAGAGCATTTGAGATTTTACAGGTTTGCTGCTAGTAGCCATTAAAGTGTCTAAAATGGGGACACTTTTTTCAAATGGTCACAAAATCTTGTACACTTTGAGTTTTTAGCTGAATTTTTTTTTCGATAAATAAAAATACAAGGATTACGTCTACCAAGTTTGGGGCCAAAACTCCTTTCGAAAAAATTTTAAAAAATCCCAAACTGTAAAAAGTTTTAAAAATCGTGAAAAATAAAAAATGGGTCGTCTTGCCATGAAACTTCACGTGAAGGCTTAAGCGACCATTGTATGAATTTACAAGCCATAAAAATGGTATTGGCACATAGAAATATGAAGATGTGCCTAAACTCACCTACCACCCTATTGATCCACGGCTTGCGCATCCCGTCGCTTTGGCCGGCCTAATGCCCACCCGCCCGCTCGTTCGTCGGTTGGCTTAGGCATACGGAGTTCATTCCCAGTCTAAGATCAGATCGGACTGAGGGTTGCGGTAGTAGGATCGACAACACGCAGAGGGGGACCTGGTCGATCCCCGACTTGCGCATCTCGCCCCTCTGGCCGACTGAGCGACGCACGCTCGTTTTATGGGTTGACTTAGGCATACGGAGTTAATTCCTAGTCTAAGCATACGGATTTCATTCCCAGCCTAAGATCGGACCAGACCGAGGGTTGCGGCAGCACATGTTGGGCTCAGGCATGTGCTGGTGGCGCATTTTTCTTCGTCAGGGCACCCTGCTGGAGAACCTGACCGGCGGCATTGGGGTTCTGACGATCGGGGGGCCGGGGGGGTGTGCGCACAAGATGTGCGATGGGAGCTGGTACTTGGCCCTTATATTGGCCCCCTATCCCTCATCAAACCTTGAGAACTAACACCCCCTTAAAGAGCATTTGAGATTTTACAGGTTTGCTGCCAATAGCCATTAAAGTGTCTGAAATGGGGACACTTTTTTCAAATGGTCCCAAAATCTTGTACACTTCGAGTTTCTAGCTGAATTTTTTTTTGCATGCCAATAAAAATACTAGGATCATGTCTACCAAGTTTCGGGTGAAAACTCGCTCCAAAAAATTTTTTAAAAATCCCGAACCGTAAAATGTTTCCAAAATTGTGAAAAATAAAAAACGAGTTGTCTTGCCATGAAACTTCACGTGAAGGCTTAAGGGACCATTGTATGAATTTACAAGCCATAAAAATGGAATTGGAATGCACAAATATGAAGATATGCCTAAACCCACCTACCACCCTATCGATCCACGGCTTGCGTATCCTGTCTCTCTGGCCAGCGTAGTGCCCGCCCGCCCATTCGCCCGCCCGCCTGTTCATTTCGTCGGTTGGCTTAGGCATACGAAGTTCATTCCCAGTCTAAGATTGGACCAAACAGAGGGTTGCGGTAGCAGGATTGGCAGCACGTAGAGGGGGACCCGATCAATCCCTAGCTTGCGCATCTCGCCCTTCTGGCCGGCTGAGCGCCCGCACGCTCGTTTCGTGGGTTGACTTAGGCATACAGAGTTCATTCCTAGTCTAAGCATACGGAGTTCACTCCCAGTCTAAGATCCAACCAGACCCAAGGTTGTGGCAGCACATGCTAGGCTCGAGCATTTGCTGTTGTCGCATTTTTCTTCACTGGGGCACCAACGTCGGAGCATCGCTGGAGAACCTGACAGACGGCATTGGGGTTCCGGCGATCAGGGGCGCCAGGGGGGTGTGCGCACATGATGTGAGATGGGTACTGGTACTTGGCCCTTATATTGGCCCCCTATCCCTCACCAATCCTTGAGAACTCACACCCCCTTAAAGAGCATTTGAGATTTTACAAGTTTGCTGCCAGTAGCCATTAAAGTGTCTGAAATGGGGACACTTTTTTCAAATGGTCACAAAATCTTGTACACTTTGAGTTTTTAGCTGAGTTATTTTGTGCATGCCAACAAAAATACAAGGATCACGTCTACCAAGTTTGCGGCCAAAACGCTTTTCGAAAAAATTTTAAAAAATCTCAAACCACAAAAAGTTTCAAAAATCATGAAAAATAGAAAACGGGTTGTCCTGCCATGAAACCTCACATGAAGGCTTAAGAGACCATTGTATTAATTTACAAGCAATAAAAATGGCATTGGCACGCAAAAATATAGAGATGTACCTAAACCCACCTACCACACTATCGATCCACGGTTGCGCATCCCGTCTCTCTGGCCAGCATAGTGCCTGCCTGCCCGCCCGCTCGTTTCGTCAGTTGGCTTAGGCATACGGAGTTCATTCCCAGTCTAAGATCAGACCGAACTGAGGGTTGCAGCAGCAATATCGGCAGCATGTAGAGGGGGACCCGGTCGATCCCCGGCTTGCGCATCCCGCCCCTTTGGTCGGCTGAGCGCCCGCATGCTCGTTTCGTGGGTTGACTTAGGCATACAGAGTTCATTCCCAGTCTAAGCATACAGATTTCATTCCCAGTCTAAGATCAGATCGGACCGAGGGTTGCAACAGCACATGCTGGGCTTGGGCATGTGTTGGTGCCGTATTTTTCTTTATCGGGGCACCATCGTCGAAGCATCGCCGGAGAACCTGACCGACGGCATTGGGGTTCCAGCGATCGGGGGGGCCAGGGGGGTTTGCGCACATGATGTGCGATGGGTGCTGGTACTTGGCCCTTATATTGGCCCCCTATCCCTCATCAAACCTCGAGAACTCACCCCCTTAAAGAGCATTTGAGATTTTATAGGTTTGCTGCCAGTAGCCATTAAATTGTCTGAAATGGGGACACTTTTTTCAAATGGTCACAAAATCTTGTACAGTTTGAGTTTTTAGCTGAATGTTTTTATGCATGCGAACAAAAATACAAGGATCACGTCTACCACGTTTGGAGCCAAAACTCTTTCCGAAAAAATTTTAAAACATCTCGAACCATAAAAAGTTTTGAAAATCGTGAAAAATAGAAAGCGAGTCGTCTTGCCATGAAACTTAACGTGAAGGCTTAAGGGACCATTGTATGAATTTACAAGCCATAAAAATGGGGTTGGCACACAGAAAGATGAAGATGTGCCTAAACCCACCTACCACCCTATCGATCCACGGCTTGCGCAACCCGTCTCTCTGGCCGGCTTAGTGCCCGCCCATCCGCTCGTTTCATCGGTTGGCTTAGGCATACAGAGTTGATTCCCAGTCTAAGATCAGACCGGACCGATGGTTGCAGTAGTAGGATCGACAGCACACAGAAGGTGACCCGGTCGATCCCCGGCTTGCTCATCCCGCCCCTCTGGCCGGTTGAGCGCCCGCACGATCATTTTTGTGGGTTGACTTAGGCATACAGAGTTCATTTCTAGTCTAAGCATACAGAGTTAATTCCCAGTCTAAGATCAGACCGGATCGAGGGTTGCGACAGAACATGCTGGGCTCGGGCATGTGCTGGTGCCGTATTTTTCTTCACTGGGGCTCCATCGTCGGAGCATCGCAGGAGAACCTGACCGATGGCATTTGGGTTCCGATGATCGGAGGGAACCGGGGGGGTGTGCCTAAACCCACCTACCACCCTATCGATCCACGGCTTACGCATCCCGTCTCTCTGGCCGACGTAGTGCCCGCCTGCCTATCCGCCCGCCCGCCCATTCGTTTCGTCGGTTGGCTTAGGCATACGAAGTTCATTCCCAGTCTAAGATCCGACCGAACTGTGGGCTACCGCAGCAGGATCGACAGCATGCAGAGAGGGACCCAGTCTATCCCCGGCTTACGCATTCCGCCCCTCTGGCCGGCTGAGCGCCCGCACGCTCGTTTCGTGGGTTGACTTAGGCATACGGAGTTCATTCCCAGTCTAAGCATACGGAGTTCATTCCCAGTCTAAGATCGGACCGGACTGAGGGTTACGGTAGCACATGCTAGGCTCGGGCAAGTGCTGGTGCCGCATTTTTCTTCACTGGGGCACCATCGTCGGAGCATCACCGGAGATACTAACCGACGGCATTTGGGTTCCAACGATCGGGGGGCCGGGGGGATGTGCGCACATGATGTGTGATGGGTGCTGGAACTTGGCCCTTATATTGGCCCCTATCCCTCATCAAACCTCGAGAACTCACACCCCTTAAAGAGCATTTGAGATTTTATAGGTTTACTCCCAGTAGCCATTAAAGTGTCGGAAATGGGGACACTTTTTTCAAATGGTCACAAAATCTTGTTCACTTTGAGTTTTTAGCTGAATTTTTTTACGCATGCTAACAAAAATACAAGGATCACGCCTACCATATTTGGGGCCAAAAATCCTTCCAAAAAAATTTTAAAAAATCTCGAACCGTAGAAAGTTTCAAAAATTATGGAAAATTAAAAACGAGTCATCTTGCCATGAAACTTCACGTGAAGGCTTAAGCGACCATTGTATGAATTTACAAGCCATAAAAATACAATTGGCATGCAGAAATATGAAGATGTGCCTAAACCCACCTACCACCCTATCGATCCACGGCTTGCGCATCCAGTCTCTCTGGCCGGAGTAGTGCCCGCCCGCCCGTCCGCTCGTTTCGTCGGTTGGCTTAGGCATGCGGAGTTCATTCGTAGTCTAAGATTGGACCAGACCGAGGGTTGCGACAGCAGGATTGGTAGCATGCAGAGGGGGACCCGGCTGATCCCCGGCTTGCGCATCCCGCCCCTTTTGCCGACTGAGCACCCGCACGCTCATTTCGTGGGTTAGTTTAGACATACGGAGTTCATTCCCAGTCTAAGCATACGGAGTTCATTCCCAGTCTAAGATTGGACCGGACCGAGGGTTGCGGTAGCACATGCTGGGCTCGGGCATGTGCTGGTGGCACATTTTTCTTCGTTGGGGCACCATCGTCGGAGCATCGCCAGAGAACCTGACCGGTGGCATTGGCGTTCTAACGATCGGGGGCGTCGGGGGGGGTGTGCGCACATGATGTGCGATGGGTGCTGGTACTTGGCCCTTATATTGGCCCCCTATCCCTTATCAAACCTCGAGAACTCACACCCCCTTAAAGAGCATTTGAGATTTTACAGGTTTGCTGCCAGTAGCCATTAAAGTGTCTGAAATGGGGACGCTTTTTTCAAATGGTCACAAAATCTTGTACACCTCGAGTTTTTAGCTGAATTTTTTTGTGCATGCCAACAAAAATACAAGGATCACTTCTACCATGTTTGGGGCCAAAAATCATTCCAAAAAAATTTTAAAAAATCCCGAACCGCCAAGAGTTTCAAAAATCGTGAAAAATAGAAAACGAGTTGTCTTGCCATGAAACTTCACGTGAAGGCTTAAGGGACCATTGTATGAATTTACAAGCCATAAAAATGGCATTGGCACAAAGAAATATGAAGATGTACCTAAACCCACTTACCACCCTATCGATCCACGGCTTGCGCATCCAGTCTTTCTGGCCGACGTAGTGCCCGCCCGCCCGTCCGCTCATGTCGTCGGTTGGCTTAGGCATACAGAGTTCATTCCCAATCTATGATCGGACCGAACTGAGGGTTGCGGTAGTAGGATCGACAACATGCAGAGGGGGACCCGGTCGATCCCTAGCTTATGCATCCCGCCCTTTGGCCTGCTGAGCACCCGCACGATCGTTTCGTAGGTTGACATAGGCATACGGAGTTCATTCCCAATCTAAGCATACGGATTTCATTCCCAATCTAAGATCGGATCGGATGAAGGGTTGTGGCAGCACATGCTGGGCTCGGGCATGTGCTGGTGCCGAATTTTTCTTCGCCGGGGCACCATCGTCGGAGCATTGTCGGAGAACCTGACTGGCGGCATTAGGGTTCCGACGATCGGGGGGCCGGGGGGGTGTGCGCACATGATGTACAATGGGTGCTGGTACTTGGCCCTTATATTGGCCCCTTATCCCTCATTGAACCTCGAGAAATCACACCCCCTTAAAGAGCATTTGAGATTTTACAGGTTTGCCGGAAGTAGCCATTAAAGTGTCTGAAATGGGGACACTTTTTTCAAATGGTCACAAAATCTTGTACACTTCGAGTTTTTAGGTAAATTTTTTTGTCGATGCCAACAAAAATACAGGTATCACGTCTACCAAGTTTGGGGTGAAAAATCCTTCCGAAAAAATTTTAAAAAATCCCGAACCGCAGAAAGTTTCAAAAATCATGAAAAATAGAAAACGAGTCGTCTTGCCATGGAACTTCACGTGCAGGCTTAAGGGACCATTGTATGAATTTACAAGCCATCAAAATGGCATTGGCATGCAGAAATATCAAGATGTGCCTAAACCAACCTACGACCCTATCGATCCACGGCTTACGTATCCCGTCTCTCTGGCTGGCATAGTGCCCGCCCGCCCGCCTGTGCGCTTGTGTCGTCGGTTGGATCCCAATCTAAGATCAAACCGAACCGAGGGTTACAACAGTAGGATCGACAGCACGCAAAGGGGGACCCGACCAATCCCCAGCTTGCGCATCTCGCCCTCTGGCCTGCTGAGCGCCTGCATGCTCGTTTCGTGGGTTGACATAGGCATACGGAGTTCATTCCCAGTCTAAGCATACAGAGTTCATTCCCAATCTAAGATCGGATCGGACCAAGGGTTGTGGCAGCACATGCTGGGCTCGAGCATGTGCTGGTGCCAGATTTTTCTTCGCCGGGGCACCATCGTCGGAGCATCACCGGAGAACCTGATCGGTGGCATTCGGGTTCTGGCGATCGTACGGGCCGGGGGGTGTGCGCACATGATGCACGATGGGTGCTGGTACTTGGCCCTTATATTGGCCCCCTGTCCCTCATCAAACCATGAGAACTCACATCCCCTTAAAGAGCATTTGAGATTTTACAGGTTTGCTGCCAGTAGCCATTAAAGTGTCTGAAATGGGGACTCTTTTTTCAAATGGTCACAAAATCTTGTACACTTCAAGTTTTTAGCTGAATTTTTTTCTGCATGCCAACAAAAATACAGGGATCACGTCTACCAAGTTTGGGGCCAAAACTACTTCTGAGAAAATTTTAAAATATCCCGAACCGCAAAAAGTTTCAAAAATCGTGAAAAATAGAAAACGAGTCGTCTTGCCATGAAACTTCACGTGAAAGCTTAAGAGACCATTGTATGAATTTACAAGCCATAAAAATGGCATTGGCATGCAGAAATATGAAGATGTGCCTAAACCCACCTACCACCCTATCGATCCATGGCTTGCGCATCCCGTCTCTCTGGCTGGCATAGTGCCCGCCCGCCCGGCCATGCGCTCGTGTCGTCGGTGGGCTTAGGCATACAGAGTTCATTCCCAATCTAAGATCGGACCAAACCGAGGGTTGCGGCAGTAGGATCGATAGCACGTAGAGGGGGACCCGACCGATCCTCAGCTTGCGCATCACGCCCTCTAGCTTGCTGAGCGCCCGCACGCTCGTTTCGTGGGTTGACATAGGCATACGAAGTTCATTCTCAGTCTAAGCATACGGAGTTCATTCCCAATCTAAGATCGGACGAGACTGAGGGTTGTGGCAGCACATGCTGGGCTCGGGCATGTGCTGGTGCCAAATTTTTCTTCGTCGGGGCACCATCGTCGGAGCATCGTCGGAGAACCTGACCGACGGCATTGGGGTTCCGGTGATCGGAGGGGCCGGGGGGTGTGCGCATATAATGTGCGATGGGTGCTTGTACTTGGCCCTTATATTGGCCCCCTATCCCTCATCAAACCTCGAGAACTCACACCCCCTTAAAGAGCATTTGAGATTTTACCGGTTTGCTGCCAGTAGCCATTAAAGTGTCTGAAATGGGGACACTTTTTTCAAATGGTCACAAAATCTTGTACACTGGAGTTTTTAGCTGAATTTTTTTGTGCATGCCAAAAAAAATACAAGGATCACGTCTACCATGTTTGGGGCCAAAACTCCTTCTGAAAAAATTTTAAAAAATCCCGAACCGGAAAAAGTTTCAAAAATCATGAAAAATAGAAAACGAGTCGTCTTGCCAAGAAACTTCACGTGAAGGCTTAAGGGACCATTGTATCAATTTACAAGCCATAAAAATGGAATTGGCAGGCAAAAATATGAAGATGTGCCTAAACCCACCTACCACCCTATCGATCCACGACTTGCGCATCCCGTCTCTCTGGACGACGTAGTGCCCGCCCGTCCGCCTGCTCGTTTCGTCGGTTGGCTTAGGCTTACGGAGTTCATTCCAAGTCTAAGATCAGACGGGATCGAAGGATGCAGCAGTAGGATTGGCAGCACGCAGAGGGGGACCCAGCCAATCCCTGGCTTGCGCATCCCGCCCCTTTGGCCGGCTGAGCGCCCGCACGTTCGTTTCGTGGGTTGACTTAGGCACGCGGAGTTCATTCCCATTCTAAGCATACGGAGTTCATTCCCAGTCTAAGATAGGACCAGACCGAGGGTTACGACAGCACATGCTGGGCTTGGGCATGTGCTGGTGCCGCATTTCTCTTCGTCGGGGCACCATCGTCGGAGCATCGCCGGAGACCCTGACCGGCGGCTTTGGGGTTTCAGCGATCGGGGGGGCCGGGGGGGTGAGCGCACATGATGTGTGATGGGTGCTGGTACTTGGCCCTTATATTGGCCCCCTATCCCTCATCAAACCTCAAGAACTCACACCCCTTTAAATAGCATTTGAGATTTTACAGGTTTGCTGCCAGTAGCCATTAAAGTGTCTGAAATGGGGACACTTCTTTCAAATGGTCACAAAATCTTGTACACTTCGAGTTTCTAGATGATTTTTTTTTTGCATGCCAAAAAAAATACAAGGATCCCGTTTACCAAGTTTGGGTCCAAAACCCCTTCTGAAAAAATTTTAAAAAATCCCGAACCATAAAAAGTTTCAAAAATCATGAAAAATAGAAAATGAGTCATCTTGCCATGAAACTTAACGTGAAGGCTTAAGGGACCATTGTATGAATTTACAAGCCATAAAAATGGCATTGGCATGCAGAAATATGAAGATGTGCCTAAACCCACCTACCACCCTATCGATCCACGGCTTGTGCATCCTGTCTCTCTGGCCGACGTAGTGCCCGCCCGCCTGCCCGCCCGCTCATTTCGTCGGTTGGCTTAGGCATACGGAGTTCATTCCCAGTCTAAGATCAAACCGGACCGAAGGTTGTGGTAGCAGGATCGGTAGCACACAGAGGCAGATTCGGTCGATCGCTGGCTTGCGCATCCCGCCCCTCTGGCCGGCTGAGCACCCGCATGCTCGTTTCATGGGTTGACTTAGGCATACGGAGTTCATTCCCAGTCTAAGCATACGGAGTTCATTTCCAATCTAAGATTGGACTGGACCGAGGGTTACCACAGCACATACTGGGCTCGGCCATGTGTCGGTGTCGCATTTTTCTTCGTCGAGGCGCCATCACCGGAGCATCGTCGGAGAACCTGACCGACGGCATTGGGGTTCCGCCGGTCGGGGGGGCCGGGAGGGTGTGCGCACATGATGTGCGATGGGTGCTGGTCCTTGGCCCTTATATTGGCCCCCTATCCCTCATCAAACCTTGAGAACTCACACCCCCTTAAAGAGCATTTGAGATTTTACAGGTTTGCTGCCAGTAGCCATTAATGTGTCTAAAATGGCGACACTTTTTTCAAATGGTCACAAAATCTTGTACACTTGGAGTTTTTAGCTGAATTTTTTTGTGCAAGCCAACAAAAATACAAGGATCACGTCTACCATGTTTGGGGTGAAAACTCATTCCGAAAAAATTTAAAAAAATCCCGAACCACAAAAAGTTTTGAAAATCGTGAAAAATAGAAAACGAGTCATCTTGCCATGAAACTTCACGTGAAGGCTTAAGGGACCACTGTATGAATTTACAAGCCATAAAAATAGAATTGGCATGCAGAAATATGAAGATGTGCCTAAACCCACCTACCACCCTATCGATCCACGGCTTACGCATCCCGTCTCTCTGGCCGACGTAGTGCCCGCCCGTCCGCCTGGCCGCTCGTTTCGTCGGTTGGCTTAAGCATACGGAGTTCATTCCCAGTCTAAGATCAGACTAGACTGAGGGTTATGGCAGCAGGATTGGCAGCATGCAGAGGGGGACTCGACTGATCTCCGACTTACGCATCCCGCCCCTCTGGCCGGCTGAGTGCCCGTACGCTCGTTTCGTGGGTTGACTTAGGCATACGGAGTTCATTCCCAGTCTAAGCATATAGAGTTCATTCCCAATCTAAGATTGGACCAGACCGAGGGTTACGGTAGCACATGCTGGGCTCGGGCATGTGCTGGTGCCGTATTTCTATTCGTCGGGGCACCGTCGTTGGAGAACCTGACCGGTGACATTCGGGTTTTAGCGATCGGGGCGGCCGGGGGGTGTGCGCACATGATGTGCGATGGGTGCTGGAATTTGGCCCTTATATTGGCCCCCTATCCCTCATCAAACCTTGAGAACTCACACCCCCTTAAAGAGCATTTGAGATTTTATAGGTTTGCTGCCAGTAGCCATTAAATTGTCTGAAATGGGCACACTTCTTTCAAATGGTCACAAAATCTTGTACACTTTCAGTTTTTAGATGAATTTTTTTGTGCACGCCAAAAAAAAAAATACAAGGATGACGTCTACCAAGTTTGGGGCCAAAACCCCTTCCGAAAAAATTTTAAAAAATCTCGAACCGTAAAAAGTTTCAAAAATTATGAAAAATAGAAAATGAGTCGTTTTACCATTAAACTTCACATGAAGGATTAAGGGACCATTGTATGAATTTACAAGAGATAAAATTGGCATTGGCTTGCAGAAATATGAAGATGTGCTTAAACCCATCAACCACCCTATCGATCCACGGCTTGCGCATCCCGTCTCTCTGGTCGGCATAGTGCCCGCCCGGCTGCCCGCTCGTTCCGTCGGTTGGCTTAGGCATACGGAGTTCATTCCCAGTCTAAGATCAGACCAGACCAAGGGTTGCGGCAGCAGGATCGGTAGCACGCAGAGGGGGACCCGACCGATCCCCGACTTATGCATCCCGCCCCTCTGGTCGGTTGAGCGCCCGCACGCTTGTTTCGTGGGTTGACTTAGGCATACGGAGTTCATTCCCTGTCTAAGCATATGAAGTTCATTACCAGTCTAAGATTGGACCGGACCGAGGGTTGCAGTAGCACATGCTAGTCTCGGCCATGTGCTGATGCCGTATTTGTCTTCGTCGTGGCACCATCACCGGAGAACTTGACCGACGACATTACGGTTTCGGCGATCGACGGGGCCGGGGGGTGTGCGCACATGATGTGCGATGGGTGCTGGTATTTGGCCCTTTTATTGGCCCCCTATCCCTCATCAAACCTCGAGAACTCACACCCCCTCAAAGAGCATTTGAGATTGTATAGGTTTGCTGCCAATAGCCATTAAAGTGTCTGAAATGGGGACACTTCTTTCAAATGGTCACAAAATCTTGTACACTTCGAGCTTCTAGCTGAATTTTTTTGTTCATGCCAACAAAAATACAAGGACACGTCTACCAAGTTTGGAGTCCAAACCCCTTTCGAAAAAATTTTAAAAAATCTCGAATCGTAAAAAGTTTCAAAAATCATGAAAAATAGAAAATGAGTCGTCTTGCCATGAAACTTCACGTGAAGGCTTAAGGGACCATTGTATGAATTTACAAGCCATAAAAATGGCATTGGCACACAGAAATATGATGATGTGCCTAAACCCACCAACCACCCTATCGATCCACGGCTTGCGCATCTCGTCTCTTTGGTCGATGTAGTGCCCGCCTGCCCATCCGCTCGTTTCGTCGGTTGGCTTAGGCATGCGGAGTTCATTCCCAGTCTAAGATCAGACCAGATCGAGGGTTGCGGCAGCAGGATCGGTAGCACGCAGAGAGGGACACAGCCGATCCCCGACTTAGGCATCCCGCCTCTCTGGCCGGTTGAGCACCCGCACGCTCGTTTCGTGGGTTCACTTAGGCATACAGAGTTCATTCCAAGTCTAAGCATATAAAGTTCTTTCCCAGTCTAAGATCAGATCGAATCAAGGTTTACGGCATGCAGGATCGATAGCACGTAGAGGGGGACCCAACCGATCCTCGGCTTACGCATCCCGCCCCTCTGGCCGGCTGAGTGCCTGCACGCTCGTTTCGTGGGTTGACTTAGGCATACGGAGTTCATTCCCAGTCAAGAATATGGAGTTCATTGCCAGTCTAAAATTGGACTGGATCGAGGGTTGCGGCAGCACATGCTGGGCTCGAGCATGTGTTGGTGCCGTATTTTTCTTAGCCAGGGCACCATCGCCGGAGCATCGTCGGAGAACCTGAGTGGCGGCATTGAGGTTTGGGTGATCGGGGGGCCAGGGGGTGTGCGCACATGATGTGCGATGGGTGCCGATACTTGGTTTGCTGCCAGTAGCCATTAAAGTGTCTGGAATGGGGACACTTTTTTCAAATGGTCACAAAATCTTGTACAGTTTGAGTTTTTAGCTGAATATTTTTGTGCATGCCAACAAAAATACAAGGATCACGTCTACCATGTTTGCGGCGTAAACTCCTTCCGAAAAAATTTTAACAAATCCCGAACTGCAAAAAGTTTCAAAAATCATGAAAAATAGAGAACGAGTCGTCTTGCCATGAAACTTCAGGTGAAGGCTTAAGGGACCATTGTACGAATTTACAAGCCATAAAAATGGCATTGGCACATAGAAATATGAAGATGTGCCTAAACCCACCTATCACCGTATCGATCCACGACTTGCGCATCCCGTCTCTCTGGCCGGCGTAGTGCCCGCCCGCCCGCTCGTTTCGTCGGTTGGCTTAGGCATACAAAGTTCATTCCCAGTCTAAGATTGAACCAGACCAAGGGTTGCGGTAGTAGGATCGACAACACACAGAAGGGGACCCGGCCGATCACTGGCTTGCGCATCCTGGCCTTCTGGTCGGTTGACCGCCTGCACGCTCATTTCGTGCTTTGACTTAGACATACGGAGTTCATTCCCTATCTAAGCATATGGAGTTCATTCCCAGTCTAAGATTGGACCAGACCGAGGGTTACGGCAGCACATGCTGGGCTAGGGCATGTGCTAGTGCCACATTTTTCTTCGTCAGGGCACCATCGTCGGAGCATCGCCGGAGAACTTGACCGGCAGCATTGGGGTTCCGACGATCAGGGGGGCCGGTGGGGGTGTGCGTACATGATGTGCGATGGGTGCGGGTACTTGGCCCTTATATTGGCCCCCTATCCCTTATCAAACCTTGAGAACTCACACCCCCTTAAAGAGCATTTGAGATTTTACAGGTTTCCTGCCAAAAGCCATTACAGTGTCTGAAATGGGGACACTTTTTTCAAATGGTCACAAAATCTTGTACACTTTGAGTTTCTAGCTGAATTTTTTTATGCATGCCAATAAAAATACAAGGATCACGTCTACCAAGTTTGGGACCAAAACTCCTTCCGAAAAAATTAAAAAAATCCCAAACCGCAAAAAGTTTTGAAAATCGTGAAAAATAAAAAACGAGTCTTCTTGCCATGAAACTTCACGTGAAGGCTTAAGGGACCATTGTATGAATTTACAAGCCATAAAAATGGCATTGGCATGCAGAAATATGAAGATGTGCCTAAACTCACCTACCGCCCAATCGATCCACGATTTACGCATCCCGTCTCTCTGGTCGGGGTAGTGCCCGCCTGCCTGCCCACTCATTTCATCAGTTGGCTTAGGTATACAAAGTTCATTCTCAGTCTAAGATCGGACCGGACCAAGGGTTGCGGTAGCAGGATTGGCAGCACGTAGAGGGGGACCCGGTCGATCCCCGGCTTGCGCATCCCGCCCCTCTGGCCGACTAAGCGCCAGTACGCTCGTTTCGTGGGTCGACTTAGGCATACGGAGTTCATTCCAAGTCTAAGATCGGATTGAACCGAGGGTTGCGGCAGCACATGCTGGGCTTGGGCATGTGCTGGTGCCACATTTTTCTTCACCGGGGCACGATCGTCAGAACAACGTCGGAGAACCTGACTAACAGCATTGGGGTTCCGGTGATCGGGGGGGTATGCGCACATGATGTGCGACGGGTGCTGATACTTGGCCCTTATATTGGCCCCCTATCCCTCATCAAACCTCGAGAACTCACACCCCCTTAAAGAGCATTTGAGATTTTACAGGTTTGTTGCCAGTAACCATTAAAGTGACTGAAATGGGGATACTTTTATCAAATTGTCCCAAAATCTTGTACACTTCGAGTTTTTAGCTGAATATTTTTGTGCATTCCAACAAAAATACAAGGATCATGTCTACCAAGTTTGGGGCCAAAACTCCTCCGAAAAAATTTAAAAAAATCCTGAACTATGAAGAGTTTCAAAAATCGTGAAAAATAGAAAACGAGTCGTCTTGCCATGAAACTTCACGTGAAGGCTTAACAGACAATTGTATGAATTTACAAGCCATAAAAATGGTGTGCGTATATGATGTGTGATGGGTGCTGGTACTTGGCCCTTATATTGGTCCCCTATCCCTCATCAAACCTTTAGAACTCACACCCCTTAAAGAGCATTTGAGATTTTATAGGTTTGCTGCCAGTAGCAATTAAAGTGTCTAAAATGGGAACACTTTTTTCAAATGGTCACAAAATCTTGTTTGGTTTGACTTTTTAGCTGAATGTTTTTCTGCATGCCAAGAAAAATACAAGGATCACGTCTACCAAGTTTGGGGCCAAAACTCCTTCCGAAGAAATTTTAAAAAATCCTGAACCGCAAAAGGTTTTGAAAATTATGAAAAATAGGAAACGAGTTGTCTCGCCATGAAACTTCACGTGAAGGCTTAAGGGACCATTCTATGAATTTACAAGCCATAAAAATGGCATTGGCATGCAGAAATATGAAGATGTGCCTAAACCCACCAACCACCCTATTGATCCACGGCTTGCGCATCCCGTCTCTCTGGCCGGCGTAGTGCCCGCCCATCCGCCTGCCCGCTCGTTTCGTCGGTTGGCTTAGGCATACGGAGTTCATTCCCAGTCTAAGATCGAACTGGACTGAGGGTTGTGGCAGCAGGATCGGTAGCACATAGAGTGGGACCCAGTCGATCCCCGGCTTTCACATCCTGCCCCTCTGGCCGACAGAGCGCCCGCACGCTCGTTTGATGGGTTGACTTAGGCATACGGAGTTCATTCCCAGTCTAAGCATACGGAGTTCATTCCCAGTCTAAGATCGGATCGGACCAAGGGTTGCGGCAGCACAAGCTGGGCTCGGGCATGTGTTGGTGCCACATTTTTCTTCGTCGTGGCACCGTCGTCGGAGCTTCGCTGGAGAACCAGACCGGTGGCATTTGGGTTCCGACGATTTGGGGGGGCCGGGGGGGATGTACGCACATGATGTGCGATGGGTGCTGGTACTTGGCCCTTATATTGGCCCCCTATCCCTCATCAAACCTCGAGAACTAACACTCCTTTAAAGGGCATTTGAGATTTCACAGGTTTGCTGCCAGTAGCCATTAAAGTGTCTGAAATGGGGACACTTTTTTCAAATGGTCACAAAATCTTGTACACTTCGAGTTTTTAGCTGAATTTTTTTGTGCATGCAAACAAAAATACAAGGATCATGTCTACCAAGTTTGGGGCCAAAACTCCATCTGAAAAAATTTTTAAAAATCCCGAACCCCAAAAAGTTTCAAAAATCATAAAAAATAGAAAACGGGTCGTCTTGCCGTGAAACTTCACATGAAGGCTTAGGGGACCATTGTACGAATTTGCAAGCCACAAAAATGGCATTGGCATGCAGAAATATGAAGATGTGCCTAAACCCACCTACCACCCTATCGATCCACGGCTTGCGTATCCCGTCTCTCTGGTCGGCGTAGTGCCCGCCCGCCCGCCTGCCTGCTTGTTTCGTCGGTTGGCTTAGGAATACGGAGTTCATTCCCAGTCTAATATCATACCAGACTGAGGGTTACGGTAGCAAGATTGACAGCGCACAGAGGGGGACCCGGTTGATCCTCGGCTTGCGCATCCCGCCCTTCTGGGCAGCGGAGTGCCCGCACGCTCGTTTCGTGGGTTGACTTAGGCATACAGAGTTCATTACCAGTCTAAGCATATGGAGTTCATTCCTAGTCTAAGATCAGACCAGACCGAGGGTTGCGACAACACATACTGCGCTCGGGCATGTGCTGGTGCCGCATTTTTCTTCGTCGGGGCACCATCGCCGGAGCATCACCGAAGAACCTGACCGACGGCATTGAGGTTTCGACGGCCGGGGGGGTGTGCGCAAATTATGTGCGATGGGTGCTGATACTTCGCCCTTATATTGGCCCCTTATCCCTCATCGAACCTTGAGAACTCACACCCCCTTAAAGAGCATTTGAGATTTTACAGGTTTGCTGCTAGTAGCCATTAAAGTGTTTGAAATGGGGACACTTTTTTCAAATGGTCACAAAATCTTGTACACTTGGAGTTTTTAGCTGAATTTTTTTTTGCATGCCAACAAAAATACAAGGCTCACGTCTACCATGTTTGGGGCCAAAAAGGCTTCCAAAAAAATTTTAAAAAATCCCGAACCGCAAAAAGTTTTGAAAATTATGAAAAATAGAAAACGAGTCGTCTTGCCATGAAACTTCACTTGAAGGCTTAAGGGACCATTGTATGAATTTACAAGCCACAAAAATGGCATTGGCATGCAGAAATATGAAGATGTGCCTAAACCCACCTACCACCCTATCGATCGACGGCTTGCGCATCTCGTCTCTCTGGCCAGCGTGGTGCCCGCTTGCCCGTCCGCTCGTTTTGTCGGTTGGCTTAGGCATACGGAGTTCATTCATAGTCTAAGATCAAACCAGACTGAGGGTTGCAGTAGAAGGATCGACAACACGTAGAGGGGGACCCGATCGATCCCCGGCTTGCGCATCCGCCTCTCTTGCCGGTTGAGCGCTCGCACGCTCGTTTCATGGGTTGACTTGGGCATACGGAGTTCATTCCCAGTCTAAGCATATAGAGTTCATTCCCAGTCTAAGATCGGATCAGACCGAGGTTTCGACAGCACATGCTAGGCTCGGGCATGTGCTGGTGCCGCATTTTTCTTCGTCGGGGCACCATCGTTGGAGAACCTGAACGACAACATTGGGGTTCCGGCGATCGGGGGGGCTGAGGGGGTGCGCACATGATGTGCGATGGGTGCTGGTACTTGGCAATTATATTGGCCACCTATCCCTCATCAAACCTCGGAAACTCACACCCCCTTAAAGAGCATTTAAGATTTTACAGGTTTGCTACCAGTACCCATTAAAGTGTCGAAAATGGGGACACTTTTTTCAAATGCTCATAAAATCTTGTACACTTCGAGTTTTTAGCCGATTTTTTTTGTGCATGCCAGAAAAAATACAAGGATCACATCTACAAATTTTGGGGCCAAAACTCCTTCCAAAAAAATTTTAAAAAATCCTGAACCCAAAAAGTTTCAAAAATTATGAAAAATAGAAAACGAGTCGCCTTGCCATGACACTTCACGTGAAGGCTTAGGGGACCATTGTATGAATTTACAAGCCATAAAAATGGCATTGGCATGCAGAAATATGAAGATGTGCCTAAACCCACCTACCACCCTATCGATCCACGGCTTGCACATCCCGTCTTTCAGGCCGATGTAGTGCCCGTTCGCCTGCCCACCCGCCCGCTCATTTCGTCTGTTGGCTTAGGCACACGGAGTTCATTCCCAGTCTAAGATTGGATCTGACCGATGGTTGCGGCAGCAGGATCAGCAGCACACAGAGGTGGACCCGACCGATCCCCAGCTTGTGCATCCCACCCCTCTGGCCGGTTGAGCGCCCGCACACTCGTTTCATGGGTTGACTTAGGCATACGAAGTTCATTCCCAGTCTAAGCATGCGAAGTTCATTCCCAATCTAAGATCGGACTGGACCGAAGGTTACGACAGCACATGCTGGGCTTGGGCATGTGCTGGTGCCGTATTTTTCTTCGTCGGGGCACCATTACCAGAGCATCGCCTGAAAACATGACCAGCGGCATTGGGGTTCCGACGATCGAGGGGGCTGGGGGGTCTGCACACATGATGTGCATTGGGTGCTGGTACTTGGCCCTTATATTGGCCCCCTATCCCTCATCAAACCTCGTGAACTCACACCCCCTTACAGAGCATTTGAGATTTTACAGGTTTGCTGCCAGTAGCCATTAAAGTGTCTGAAATGGCGACACTTTTTTCAAATGGTCACAAAATCTTTTACACTTTGAGTTTTTAGCGGAATCTTTTTTTGCATGCCAACAAAAATACAAGGATCACGTCTACCAAATTTGGGGCCGACGTATTGCCCGCCCGCCCGCCCGCTTCTTTTGTCGGTTGGCTTAGGGATACGAAGTTCATTCCAAGTCTAAGATTGGACCGGATTAAGGGTTGTGGCAGTAGGATCGGCAGCACGGGGAGGGGGACCCGGCCAATCCCCGGCTTGCGCATCCTACCCCTCTGGCCGGCGGACCGCCCGCACGCTCGTTTCGTGGGTCGACTTAGGCATACGGAGTTCATTCCTAGTCTAAGCATATGGAGTTCATTCCCAGTCTAAGATCAAACCAGACCGAGGGTTGGGGCAGCACATGTTGGGCTCGGGCATGCACTGGTGCCACATTTTTCTTCCTCGGGGCACCATCGTCGGAGAACCTGACCGGCGGCATTGGGGTTCCGACGATCGGGGGGGCCGGGGGGTGTGTGCACATGATGTGCGATGGGTGCTGGTACTTGGCCCTTATATTGTCCCCTTATCCCTCATCAAACCTTGAGAACTCACACCCCCTTAAAGAGCATTTGAGATTTTACAGGTTTGCTGCCAGTAGCCATTAAAGTGTCTGGAATGAGGACACTTTGTTTAAATGGTCACAAAATCTTATACACTTCGAGTTTTTAGCTGAATTTTTTTGTTCATGCCAAAAAAAATGCAAGGATCACGTCTACCATGTTTGGGGCCAAAACACCTTCCAAAAAAATTTTAAAAAATCCCGAACCACAAAAAGTTTCAAAAATCATAAAAAATTGAAAACAAGTCGTCTTGCCATGAAACTTCACGTGAAGGCTTAAGGGACAATTGTATGAATTTACAAGCCATAAAAATGGCATTGGCACATAGAAATATGAAGATGTGCCTAAACCCACCTATCACTCTATCGATCCACGGCTTGCGCATCCCATCTCTCTGGCCGGGGTAGTGCTCACCCGCCCAGCCGCCCCCTCGTTTCGTTAGTTGGCCTAGGCATACGGAGTTCATTCCCAGTCTAAGATATGACTGGATCAAGGGTTGCGGCAGCAGGATTGGTAGCACGTAGAGGGGGACCCGACTGATCCACGGCTCGCGCATCCCACCCCTCTGGCCTACTGAGCGCCCGCACGCTCGTTTCATGGGTTAACTTAGGCATACGCAGTTCATTCCCAGTCTAAGCATACGGAGTTCATTCCCAGTCTAAGATCGAACCGGATCGAGGGTTGCGGCAGCACATGCTGGGCTCGGGCATGTGCTGGTGCCACATTTTTCTTCCCCGAGGTACCATCGTCGGAGAACCTGACCGGCGGCATTGGGATTCCGGCGATCGGGGGGGCTCGGGAGGTGTGCGCACATGATGTGCATTGGGTGCTGGTACTTGGCCCTTATATTGGCCCCCTATCCCTCATCAAACCTCGAGAACTCACACCCCCTTAAAGAGCATTTGAGATTTTACAAGTTTGCTGTCAGTAGCCGTTAAAGTGTCTAATATGGGGACACTTTTTTCAAATGGTCACAAAATCTTGTACACTTCGATTTTTTAGCTGAATTTTTTTATGCATGCCCACAAAAATACAAGGACCACGTCTACCAAGTTTGGGGCAAAAAACCCTTCCAAAAAAATTTTAAAAAATCTTGAACGGCAAAAAGTTTCAAAAATCATGAAAAATAGAAAATGAGTCGTCTTGCCATGAAACTTCACGTGAAGGCTTAAGGGACCATTGTATGAATTTACAAGCCATAAAAATGGCATTGGCATGTAGAAATATGAAGATGTCCCTAAACCCACCTACCACTCTATCGATCCACGGCTTGCGCATCCCGTCTCTCTGGTCGACGTAGTGCTCGCCCGCCCGCCCGCTCGTTTCGTCCGTTGGCTTAGGCATACGGAGTTCATTCCCAATCTAAGATATGACTGGATCAAGGGTTGTGGCAGCAGGATCGGCAGCACGTAGAGGGGGACCCGACCGATCCACGGCTTACGCATCTCGCCCCTCTGGCCTGCTGATCCCGCCCCTCTGGCCTGCTGAGCACCCGCACGCTCGTTTCATGGGTTGACTTAGGCATACGGAGTTCATTCCCATTCTAAGCATACGGAGTTCATTCCCAGTCTAAGATCAGATCGGACTGATGGTTACGGCAGCACCTGCTGGGCTCGGGCATGTGCTGGTACCGTATTTTTCTTCGTCGGGGCACCATCGTCGGAGAACCTAACGGGCGGCATTGGGGTTCCGGCGATCGGGGGGCCCAGGGGATGTGCAAACATGATGTGCGTTGGGCAGTGGTACTTGGCCCTTATATTGGCCCCCTATCCCTCATCAAACCTCAAGAACTGACACCCCCTTAAAGAGCATTTGAGATTTTACAGGTTTGTTGCTAGTAGCCATTAAAGTGTTTGAAATGGGGACACTTTTTTCAAATGGTCACAAAATCTTGTACACTTAGAGTTTTTAGCTGAATTTTTTTTTGCACGCCAACAAAAATACAGGTATCACATCTACCAAGTTTGGGGCTAAAACTCCTTCCGAAAAAATTTTAAAAAATCCTGAACCGCGAAAAGTTTCAATAGTCATGAAAAATAGAAAATGAGTCGTCTTACCATGAAACTTCAAGTGAAAGCTTAAGGGACCATTGTATGAATTTAAAAACCATAAAAAAGGCATTGGCGGGCAGAAATATGAAGATTTGCCTAAACCCACCAACCACCCTATCGATCCACGACTTGCGCATCCCGTCCTCTAGCCGGTGTAGTGCCCGTCACCCGTCCGCTCATTTCATCGGTTGGCTTAGGCATACGGAGTTCATTCCCAGTCTAAGATCGGACCGGATCGAGGGTTGCGGTAGTAGGATTGGCAGCACGCAGAGGGGGACCCGACCGATCCCCGGCTTGTGCATCCCGCCCCGCTGGCCTGCTGAGCGCCCGCACGCTCATTTAATGGGTTGACTTAGGCATACGGAGTTCATTCCCAGTCTAAGCATACGGAGATCATTCCCAGTCTAAGATCAGGCCAGACCGAGGGTTGCGACAGCACATACTGGGCTCGGGCATGTGCTGGTGCCGTGTTTTTCTTCACCGGGGCACCATCGTCGGAGCATCGCCAGAGAACCTGACCGACGGCATTGGGGTTTCGGCGATCGGGGGGGTGTGCGCACATGATGGACGATGGTACTTGGCCCTTATATTGGCCCCCTATCCCTCATCAAACCTCAAGAACTCACACCCCCTTAAAGAGCATTTGAGATTTTATAGGTTTGCTACCAGTAGCCATTAAAGTGTTTGAAATGGGGACACTTTTTTTTAAATGGTCACAAAATCTTGTACACTTCGAATTTTTAGTTGAATTTTTTGTGCAAGCCAACAAAAATACAAGGATCACATCTACGAAGTTTGGGCCCAAAACTCATTCCGAAAAAATTTTAAAAAATCTCAAACCGCAATAGTTTCAAAAATCATGAAAAATAAAAAACGAGTCGTCTTGCCATTAAGCTTCACGTGAAGGCTTAAGGGACCATTGTATGAATTTACAAGCCATAAAAATGGCATTGGCACGTAGAAATATGAAGATGTGCCTAAACCCACCTACCACCCTATCGATCCACGGCTTGCGCATCGCGTCTCTCTGGCCGGCGTAGTGCCCGCCCCCCCGCCCGCTCGTTTCATCGATTGGCTTAGGCATACGGAGTTCATTCCCACTCTAAGATCGGACCAGACCGAGGGTTGCGACAGCAAGATCAACAGCACGCAGAGGGGGACCCAGCAGATCCCTGGCTTGTGCATCCTGTCCCTCTGGCCGACTGAGCGCCCGCACGCTCATTTCGTGGGTTAACTTAGGCATACGGAGTTCGTTCCCAGTCTAAGCATATGGAGTTCATTCCCAGTCTAAGCATACGGAGTTCATTCCCAGTCTAAGATCGGACCAGACCGAGGGCAGCAGCACATGCTGGGCTCGGGCATGTGCTGGTGCCGCATTTTTCTTCGCCGAGGCACCATCGCCAGAGCATCGTCGGAGAACTTGACCGGCGGCATTGGGGTTCCGGCGATCGGGGGGGTGGGGGGTGTGGGCACATGATGTGCGATGGGTGCTGGTACTTGGCCCTTATATTGGCCCCCTATCCCTCATCAAACCTCGAGAACTCACACCCCCTTAAAGAGAATTTGAGATTTTACAGGTTTGCTACTAGTAGCCATTAAAGTGTCTGAAATGGGGACACTTTTTTCAAATGGTCACAAAATCTTGTACAATTCAAGTTTTTAGCTGAATTTTTGTTTGCATGCCAACAAAAATACAAGGATCATGTCTACCAAGTTTGGGACCAAAGCTCCTTCCAAAAAAATTTTAAAAAATCCCGAACCTCAAAAAGTTTCAAAAATCATGAAAAATAGAAAACAAGTCATCTTGCCATGAAACTTCACATGAAGGCTTAATGGACCATTGTATGAATTTACAAGCCATAAAAATGGCATTGGCATGCAGAAATATGAAGATGTGCCTAAACCCACCTACCACCCTATCGATCCACGGCTTGCGCATATCATCTCTCTGGCCGACGTAGTGCCCGCCCGCTCACCCGCCCACCCGCTCATTTCGTTGGTTGGCTTAGGCATACAGAGTTCATTCCCAGTTTATGATCGGACCAGACTGAGGGTTACGGCAGCAAGATTGGCAGTATGCAGAGAGGGACCCGGTCGATCCCCGGCTTGTGCATCCCGCCCCTCTGGCTGGCCGAACGCTCGCACACTCGTTTCGTGGGTTGACTTAGGCATACGGAGTTCATTCCCAATCTAAGCATACGGAGTTCATTTCCCAGTCTAAGATCAGATCGGACCGAGGGTCGTGGCAGCACATGCTGGGCTCGGGCATGTGCTGGTGTCGCATTTTTCTTCATCGGGGCACCATCGTCGGACCATCGTCGGAGAACCTGACCGACGGCAATGGGGTTTCGGTGATCAGAGGGGCCGGGGGGGTGTGCGCACAAGATGTGCGATGGGTATTGATACTTGGCCTTTATATTGGCCCCCTATCCCTCATCAAGCCTCGAGAACTCACACCACCTTAAAGAGAATTTGAGATTTTACAGGTTTGCTGCTAGTAGCCATTAAAGTGTCTGAAATGGGGACACTTTTTTCAAATGGTCACAAAATCTTGTACAATTCAAGTTCTTAGCTGAATTATTTTTTTGCATGCCAAAAAAAATACAAGGATCACGTCTACCAAGTTTGGGGCCAAAACTCTTTCCGAAAATATTTTAAAAAATCCCGAACCTTAAAAAGTTTCAAAAATCGTGAAAAATAGAAAACGAGTCGTCTTGCCATGAAACTTCACGTGAAGGCTTAACGGACCATTGTATGAATTTACAAGCCATAAAAATAGCATTGGCATGCAGAAATATGAAGAAGTGACTAAACCCACCTACCACCCTATCGATCCACGACTTGCGCATCCCGTCTCTCTGGCAGCCATAGTGCCCGCCCGTCCGCTCGTTTCATCGGTTGGTTTAGGCATACGAAGCTCATTCCCAGTCGAAGATCAGACCGGACAAAGGGTTACGACAACAGGATCGGTAGCACACAGAGGGGGACCCAGTCGATCCTCGGCTTGTGCGTCCCGCCCCTCTGGCCGGCTAAACGCCCGCACGCTCGTTTCGTGGGTTGACTTAGGCATACGAAGTTCATTCCCAGTCTAAGTACACGGAGTTCATTCGAAGTCTAAGATCGGACAGGACCAAGGGTTGCGGTAGCACATGCTGGGCTTAGGCATGTGCTGGTGCCGCATTTATCTTCGTCAGGGCACCATCGTCGGAGCATCGCCGGAGAACCTGACTGGCGGCATTGGGGTTCCGACGATCGGGGGGGCCGGGGGGGTGCACACATGATGCGCGATGGGTGCTGGTACTTGGCCCTTATATTGGCCCCCTATCCCTCATCAAACCTCGAGAACTCACACCCCCTTAAAGAGCATTTGAGATTTTACAGGTTTGCTGCCAGTAGCCATTAATGCACCTGAAATGGGGACACATTTTTAAAATGGTCACAAAATCTTGTACACTTCAAGTTTGTAGCTGAATTTTTTTGTGCATGCCAACAAAAATACAAGGATCACGTCTACCAAGTTTGGGGCCAAAACTCCTCCCGAAAAAGTTTTAAAAAATCCCGAATCGTAAAAAGTTTCAAAAATCATGAAAAAAAGAAAACGAGTCGGCCTACCATGAAACTTCACGTGAAGGCTTAAGGTACCATTGTATGAATTTACAAGCCATAAAAATGGCATTGGCATGCGGAAATATGAAGATGTGCCAAAACCCACCTACCACCCTATTGATCCACGGCTTACGCATCCCGTCTCTCTGGCCGGCATAGTGCCCGCCCACCCGTCCGCCTGCTCGTTTCGTCGATTGGCTTAGGCATACGGAGTTTATTCCCAGTCTAAGATCGGACTGGACCGAGGGTTGTGGTAGCAAGATCGACAGCACGGAGAGGGGGATCCGACCGATCCCCGGCTTGCGCATTCTGCCCTTCTGGCCGGCTGGGCACCCGCATGCTCGTTTCATGGGTTGACTTAGGCATACGGAGTTCATTCCCAGCTAAGCATACGGAGTTCATTCCCAGTCTAAGATCGGACCGGACCAAGGGTTGTGGTAGCACATGCTGGGCTCGGGCATGTGCTAGTGCCGCATTTTTCTTCGTCGGGCACCATCACCGGAGCATCGCCGGAGTACCTGACCAGAGCCATTGGGGTTCCGACGATTGGGGGGCCGGGGGGTGTGTGCACATGATGTGCGATGGGTGCTGGTACTTGGCCCTTATATTGGCCCCCTATCCCTCATCAAACCTCAAGAACTCACACCCCCTTAAAGAGCATTTGAGATTTTACAGGTTTGCTGTCAGTAGCAATTAAAGTGTCTGAAATGGGAACACTTTTTTCAAATGGTCAAAAAATCTTGTACGCTTCGAGTTATTAGCTAAAATATTTTTTTGCATGCCAACAAAAATACAAGGATCTCGTCTACCAGGTTTGGGGCCAAAACTCCTTTCAAAAAAATTTTAAAAAATCCCGAACTGCAAAAAGGTTCAAAAATCGTGAAAAATAGAAAACGAGTCGTCTTGCCATGAAACTTCACGTGAAGGCTTAAGGGACCATTGTATGAATTTACCAGCCATAAAAATGGCATTGGCACACAGAAATATGAAGATGTGCCTAAACCCACCTACCACCCTATCGATCCACGGCTTGCGCATCCCGTCTCTCTGGCTGGCATAGTGCCCGCCCGCCCGCTCGCTCGATTCATCGGTTGGCTTAGGAATACAGAGTTTATTCCCAGTCTATGATCGGACCGGACCGAGCGTCGCGGTAGCAGGATCGACAGCACGTAGAGGGGTACCCGATCGATCCCTGACTTGTGCATCCCACCCCTCTGGCCAGCTGAGCGTCCGCACGCTCGTTTCGTGGGTTGACTTAGGCATACGGAGTTCATTCTCAGTCTAAAATTGGCCCGACGATTGGGGTTCTGGCGATCGGGGGGGCCGGGGGGTGTGCGAACATGATGTGCGATGGGTGTTGGTACTTGGCCCTTATATTGGCCCCCTATCCCTCATCAAACCTCGAGAACTCACACCCCTTTAAAGAGCATTTGAGATTTTATAGGTTTGCTGCCAGTAGCCATTAAAGTGTCTAAAATGGGGACACTTTTTCAAATGGTCACAAAATCTTGTACACTTCGAGTTTTTAGCTAAGTTTTTTTGTGCATGCCAACAAATATACAAGGATCACGTCTACCAAGTTTGGTGCCAAAACTCCTTCCGAAAAAATTTTAAAAAATCCAGAATCGTAAAAAGTTTCAAAAATCATGAAAAATAGAAAACGAGTCGTCTTACCATGAAACTTCACATGAAGGCTTAAGGGACCATTGTATAAATTTACAAGCCATAAAAATGGCATTGGCACGCAAAAATTTAAAGATGTGCTTAAACCCACCTTCCACCCTATCTATCCACGGCTTGCACGTCCCATCTCTCTGGCTGGCGTAGTGCCCGCCCGCCCACCCACCCGCTTGTTTCGTTGGTTGGCTTAGGCATATGGAGTTCATTCCCAGTCTAAGATCAGACCAGACCAAGGGTTACGGCAGCCGAATCGGCAGCAAGCAGATGGGGACCCGATCGATCCCTGGCTTGCGCATCCCGCCCTGCTGGCTGGCTGAGCGCCTGCACACTCGTTTCGTGGGTTGACTTAGGCATACGGAGTTAATTCCTAGTCCAAGCATACGGAGTTCATTCCCAGTCTAAGATCGGATTGGACTGAGGGTAACGACAGCACATGCTGGGCTCGGGCATGTGCTGGTGCTACATTTTTCTTGACCAGAGCACCATCACCGGAGCATCGTCGGAGAACTTGATCGGCGGTATTGGGGTTCCGGCGATCGGGGGGCTGGGGGGTGTACGCACATGATGTGCGATGGGTACTAGTACTTGGCCCTTATATTGGCCCCCTATCTCTCATCAAACCTCGAGAACTCACACCCCCTTAAAGAGTATTTGAGATTTTATAGGTTTGCTGCCAATAGCCATTAAAGTGTCTGAAATGGGGACATTTTTTAAAAATGGTCACAAAATCTTGTACACTTCGAGTTTTTAGCTGAATTTTTTTGTGCATGCCAACAAAAATACAAGGATCACCTCTACCAAGGTTTTACACAAAACTCCTTCCGAAAAAGGTTTTCAAAATCTCGAACCGTAAAAAGTTTAAAAAATCGTAAAAAAATAGAAAACGAGTCGTCTTGCCACGAAACTTCACGTGAAGGCTTAGGCGACCATTATATGAATTTACAATCCATAAAAATGGCATTGGCGCACAGAAATATGAAGATGTGCCTAAATCCACCTACCACCCTATCGATCCACGGCTTCCGCATCCCGTCTCTCTGGCCGGCGCAGTGCCCGCCCGCCCGCCTGCTCGTTTCGTCAGTTGGCTTAGGCATACAGAGTTCATTCCCAGTCTAAGATCGGACCGAGTCGAGGGTTATGGCAGCAAGATCGGTAGCACGCAGAGGGGGACCCGACTGATCCCTGGCTTGCGTATCCCACCCTTCTGGCCGGCTGAGCGCCCGTACGCTCGTTTCGTGTGTTGACTTAGGCATACGGAGTTCATTCCCAATCTAACCATACGGAGTTCATTCCCAGTGTAAGATCAGACCTGATCGAGGGTTGTGACAGCACATGCTGGGCTCGGGCATATGCTGGTGTCGCATTTTTCTTCGTCGGGGCACCATCACCGGAGCAACGCCAGGGAACCTGACCGGTGGAATTGGGGTTCCGACGATCGGGGGGGCCGAGGGGGTGTGCGCACATGATGTGCGATGGATGCTGGTACTTGGCCGTTATATTGGTCCCCTATCCCTCATCAAACCTCGAGAACTCACACCCCCTTAAAGAGCAATTTAGATTTTACAGGTTTGCTGCCAGTAGCCATAAACTCGTTTCGTGGGTTGACTTAGGCATATAGAGTTCATTCCCAGTTTAAGCATACGGAGTTCATTCCCAGCCAAAAATTGGACCGGACCGAGGGTTGTGGCAGCACATGCTAGGCTCGGGCATGTGCTGGTGCTGATTTTTCTTCATCGGGGCACCATCGTCGGAGCATCGTCGGAGAGCCTGACCGGCGGCATTAGGGTTCCGACGATCGGGGGGTCGGGGGGTGTGCGCACATGATGTGCGATGGGTGCTGGTACTTGGCCCTTATATTGGCCCCCTGTCCCTCATCAAACCTCAAGAACTCACACCCTCATAAAGAGCATTTGATATTTTACAGGTTTGTTGCCAGTAGCCATTAAAGTGTCCGAAATGAGGACACTTTTTTCAAATGGTCACAAAATCTTGTACACTTCAAGTTTTTAGCTGAATTTTTTTGTGCATGCCAAAAAAAATACAAGGATCACATCTACCAAGATTGGGGCCAAAAGTCCTTCCGAAAAAATTTTTAAAAATCCTGAACCGCAAAAATTTTTCAAAAATCATGAAAAATAAAAAACGAGTCATCTTGCCGTGAAACTTTACGTGAAGGCTTAAGGGACCATTGTATGAATTTACAAGCCATAAAAATGGCATTGGCATGCAGAAATATGAAGATGTGCGTAAACCCACCTACCACCCTATCGATCCACGGCTTGCGCATATCGTCTCTCTGGCCGACGTAGTGCCCGCCCGCCCGCTCGTTTCGTCGGTTGGCTTAGGCATACAGAGTTCATCCCAGTCTAAGATTGGACAAGACCGAGGGTTACGACAGCTGCATCAGCAGCACGCAGAGGGGGACCCGACCGATCCCCGACTTGCGCATCCCGCCCCTCTGGCTGGCTGAGCGCCCGCACGCTCGTTTCGTGGGTTGACTTAGGCATATGGAGTTCATTTCCAGTCTAAGCATACGGAGTTCATTTCCAGTCTAAGATCAGACCAGACTGAGGGTTGTGGTAGCACATGCTAGGCTCGAGCATGTGCTGGTGCCGTATTTTTCTTCGCTGGGGCACCATCGTCGGAGCATCATCAGAGAACTTGACCGGTGGCATTGGGGTTTCGGCAATCGGGGGGGCCGGGGGGGTGTGCGCACATGATTTGTGATGGGTGCCGGTACTTGGCCCTTATATTGGCCCCCTATCCCTCATCAAACCTCGAGAACTCACACCCCATTAAAGACCATTTGAGATTTTATAGGTTTGCTGCCAATAGCCATTAAAGTGTCTAAAATGGGGACACTTTTTTCAAATGGTCACAAAATCTTGTAAACTTCGAGTTTTTAGCTGACTTATTTTATGCATACCAAAAAAAAAATACAAGGATCATGTCTACCAAGTTTGGGGCCAAAACTCCTTCCGAAAAAATTTTAAAAAATCCCTAACGGTAAAAAGTTTCGAAAATCGTGAAAAATAAAAAACGAGTCGTCTTGCCATGAATATTCATGTGAACGCTTAAGGGACCATTGTATGAATTTACAAGCCATAAAAATGGCATTGGCACACAGAAATATGAAGATGTGGCTAAACCCACCTACCACCCTATCGATCCACGGCTTGCGCATCCCGTCTATCTAGCCGATGTAGTGCCAGCCCGTCCGCCTGCCCGCCCGCTCGTTTCGTCAGTTGGCTTAGGCATACGGAGTTCATTCCTAGTCTAAGATCAGATCAAACTAAGGGTTGCAGCAGCAGGATCGACAGCACGCAGACGGGGACCCGACCGATCCCCGGCTTGCGCATCCTGCCCCTCTGGCCGGCTGAGCGCCCGCACGCTTGTTTTATGGGTTGACTTAGGCATACGGAGTTCATTCCCAGTCTAAGCATATGGAGTTCATTCCCAGTCTAAGATCAAACCGGACCGAGGGTTGCAACAGTACATGCTAGGCTCGAGCATGTTCTGGTGCCCGTATTTTTCTTCGTCGGGGCACCATCACCGGAGAACCTGACCGGCGGCATTAGTATTCCGACGATCAGGGGGGCCGGGGGGGTGTGCGCACATGATGTGCGATGGGTGCTAGTACTTTGCCCTTATATTGGCCCCCTATCCCACATCAAACCTCAAGAACTCACACCCCCTTAAAGAGCATTTGAGATTTTATAGGTTTGCTGCCAGTAGCCATTAAAGTGTCTGAAATGGGGACACTTTTTTCAAATGGTCCCGAAATCTTGTACACTTCGAGTTTTTAGCTAAATTTTTTTGTGCATGCCAACAAAAATACAAGGATCACGTATACCAATTTTTGGGCCAAAACTCCTTTCGAAAAAATTTTAAAAAATCCTGAACCACAAAAAGTTTCAAAAATCATGAAAAATAGAAAACGAGTCGTCTCGCCATGAAACTTCATGTGAAGGCTTAAAGGACCATTGTATGAATTTACAAGACATAAAAAATGGCAGTGGCATGTAGAAATATGAAGATGTACCTAAACCCACCTACCACCCTATCGATCCACGGCTTGCACATCCCGTCTCTTTGGCCGGCGTAGTGCCCGCCTGCCCGCCCGCCCCCTCGTTTCATCTGTTGGCTTAGGCATACAGAGTTCATTCCCAGTATAAGATTGGACTGGACCGAGGGTTCTGAAAATAGGATCGACAGCACGTAGAGGGGGACCCGGCCGATCCCTATCTTGCGCGTCCTTTCCTCTGGCCGGTTGGGTGCCCGCACGCTCGTTTTGTGGGTTGACTTAGGCATATGGAATTCATTCCCAGTCTTAGCATACGAAGTTCATTCCCAGTCTAAGAGCGGATCAGACCGAGGGTTACAGCAGCACATGCTAGGTTCGGGCATGTGCTGGTGCCGTATTTTTCTTCGTCGGGGCACCATCACCAGAGCATCATCAGAGAACCTGACCGGCGGCATTGGGGTTCCGGCGATCGGGGGGGCCAAGGCAGTGTGCGCACATGATGTGCGATGGGTGCTGGTACTTGGCCCTTATATTGGCCCCCTATCCGTCATCAAACCTTGAGAACTCACACCCCCTTAAAGAGCATTTGAGATTTTACAAGTTTGCTGCCAGTAGCCAGTAAAGTGTCTGAAATGGGGACACTTTTTTCAAATGGTCACAAAATCTTGTACACTTCGAGTTTTTAGCTCAATTATTTTGTGCACGCCAACAAAAATACAAGGAGCATGTCTACCAAGTTTCGGGCCAAAACTCCTTCCGAAAAAATTTAAAAAAATCCCGAACCGTAAAAAGTTTCAAAAATGGTGAAATATAGAAAACGAGTCATCTTGCCATTAAACTTCACGTGAAGGCTTAAGGGACCATTGTATGAATGTACAAGCCATAAAAATGGCATTGGCACATAGAAATATGAAGATGTGCCTAAACCCAGCGACCACCCTATCGATCCACGGCTTTCGCATCCCATCCCTCTGGCCGGCGTAGTGCCTGCTCGCCCGTCCGCCCGCTCGTTTCGTCGGTTGGCTTAGGCATACGGAGTTCATTCCTAGTCTAAGATCCGACCGAACTGAGGGTTGCAGCAGCAAGATCGGCAGCATGGAGAGGGGGACCCGGTCGATCCTCGACTTGCGCATCCCGTCCCTCTGGCCGGTTGAGCGCCCGCACGCTCATTTCGTGGGTTGACTTAGGCATACGAAGTTCATTCCCATTCTAAGCATACAGAGTTTATTCCCAGTCTAAGATCAGATCGGATCGAGGGTTGTGGCAGCACATGCTAGGCTCGGGCATTTGCTGGTGCCGCATTTTTCTTCGTCGGGGCACCATCACCGGAGCATCACCGGAGAACCTAACCGGCGGCATTAGGGTTCCGGCGATCGGGGGGGCGTGGGGGGTGTGTGCACATGATGTGTGATGGGTGCTGGTACTTGGCCCTTATATTGGCCCCCTATCCCTCATCAAACCTCAAGAACTCACACCCCTTAAAGAGCATTTGAGATTTTACAGGTTTGCTGCCAATAGCCATTAAAGTGTCTGAAATGGGGACACTTTTTTCAAATGGTCACAAAATCTTGTACACTTCGAGTTTTTAGCTGAATTTTTTTGTGCATGCCAACAAAAATACAAGGATCATGTCTACCAAGTTTGGGGTCAAAACTCCTACCGAAAAAATTTAAAAAAATCCCAAACCGCAAAAAGTTTCAAAAATGGTGAAAAATAGAAAACGAGTCGTCTTGCCATGAAACTTCACGTGAAGGCTTAAGGGACCGTTGTATGAATGTACAAGCCATAAAAATGGCATTGCCACATAGAAATATGAAGATGTGCCTAAACCCACCTACCACCCTATCGATCCACGGCTTACGCATCCTATCCCTCTGGCAGACGTAGTGCCTGTCCGCCCGTCCGCCCTCTCGTTTCGTCGGTTGGCTTAGGCATAAGGAGTTCATTCACAGTCTAAGATCGGACCGGACCGAGGGTTGTGGCAGCAAGATTGGCAGCATGCAGAGGGGAACTTGGCCGATCCCCGGCTGGCGCATCCCGCCCCTCTGGCCGACTGAGAGCTCGCACGCTTGTTTCGTGGGTTGATTTAGGCATACGAAGTTCATTCCCTGTCTAAGCATACAGAGTTGATTCCCAGTCTAAGATTGGATCAGACCGAGGGTTGCAGCAGCACATGCTGGGCTTGAGCATGTGCTGGTACTGCAATTTTCTTCGTCAGGGCACCATCACCGGAGCATCACCGGAGAACCTGACCGACGGCGTTGGGGTTCCGGTGATCGGGGGCGCTGGGGGGTGTGCGCACATGATGTGCGATGGGTGCTGGTACTTGGCCCTTATAAATGGCCCCTATCCCTCATCAAACTTGGAAAACTCATAACGCCTTAAAGAGCATTTGAGATTTTACAGGTTTGCTGCCAGTAACCATTAAAGTGTCTAGAATAGGGACACTTTATTCAAATGGTCACAAAATCTTGTACACTTGGACTTTTTAGCTGAATTGTTTTGTGCATGCCAAAAAAAATACAAGGATCACGTCTACCAGGTTTGGGGCCAAAACTCCTTCTGAAAAAATTTTAAAAAATCTTGAACCGTAAAAAGTTTCGAAAATCATGAAAAATAAAAACGAGTCGTCCTGTCATGAAACTTCACGTGAAGGCTTAGGGGACCATTGTATGAATTTAGAAGCCATAAAAATGGCATTTTCATGGATAAATATGAAGATGTGCCAAAACCCACCTACCACCCTATCGATCCACGGCTTACGCATCCCGTCTCTCTGGCCGGCGTAGTGCCTGCCCACCTGCCCGCTCGTTTCGTCGGTTAGCTTAGGCATACGGAGTTCATTCCCAGTCTAAGATCAGACCAGACTGACGGTTGCGATAGCAGGATCGACAGCATGCAGAGGGGGACTCGATCGATCCCCGACTTACGCATCCCGCCCCTCTGGCCGACTGAGCGCCCGCACGCTCGTTTCATGGGTTGACTTAAGCATATGGAGTTCATTCCCAGTCTAAGCATACGGAGTTCATTCCTAGTCTAAGATCGAACCAGACCGAGGGTTGCGATAGCATATGCTGGGCTGGGGCATGTCTGGTGTCGTATTTTTCTTCGTCGGGGCACCATCACCGGAGCATCTTCGGAGAGCCTGACCGTCGGCATTGGGGTTCCAGTGATAGGGGGCCGGGGGGTGTGCACACATGATGTACGATGGGTGCTGGTATTTGGCCCTTATATTGGCCCCCTATCCCTCATCAGACCTTGAGAACTCACACCCCCTTCAAGAGCATTTGAGAATTTTCAGGTTTGCTGCCAGTAGCCATTTAAGAGTCTGAAATGGGGACACTTTTTTCAAATGGTCACAAAATCTTGAACACTTCGAGCTTTTAGCTGAATTCTTTTGTGCATGCCAACAAAAATACAAGGATCACGTCTACCAAGTTTGGGAACTAAACTCCTTCTGAAAAAATTTTAAAAAATCCTGAACCGTAAAAAGTTTCAAAAATTGTGAAAAATAGAAAACGAGTCGTCTTGCCATGAAACTTCACCTGAAGGCTTAAGGGACCATTGTATGAATTTACAAGCCATAAAAATCTCATTGGCATGTAGAAATATGAAGACGTGCCTAAACCCACCTACCACCCTATCGATCCACGGCTTGCGCATCCCGTCTCTCTGGCCAGCGTAGTGCCCGCCCGCTCGTTTCGTCGCTTGGCTGAGGCATACGGAGTTCATTCCTAGTCTAAGATCTGACCAGACCGAGGGTTGCGGTAGCAGGATCGACAGCACGGAGAGGGGGACCCGGTCGATCCTCGACTTGCGCATCCCGCCCCTCTGGCCGGTTGAGCGCCCGTACGCTCGTTTCATGGGTTGACTTAGGCATACGGAGTTCATTCCCATTCTAAGCATACGGAGTTCATTCCCAGTCTAAGATCGGATTGGACCGAGGGTTGCAGCAGCACATGCTGGGCTCGGGCATGTGCTGGTGCCGTATTTTTCTTCATCGGGGCACCATCGTCGAAGCATCACAGGAGAACCTGACCGGCGACGTTGGGGTTCCGACGATCGGGGGGGTCGTGGGGGGTGTGCGCACATGATGTGCGATGGGTGCTGGTACTTGGCCCTTATATTGGCCCCCTATCCCTCGTCAAACCTCGAGAACTCACACCTCTAAAAGAGAATTTGAGATTTTACAGGTTTGCTGCCAGTAGCCAATAAAGTGTCTGAAATGGGGATACTTTTTCAAATGGTCACAAAGTCTTGTACATTTCAAGTTTGTAGCTGAATTTTCTTGTGCATTCCAACAAAAATAAAAGGATCACTTTTACCAAGTTTAGGGCCAAAACTCCTTCCAAAAATTTTAAAAAATCCTGAACCGCAAAAAGTTTCAAAAATCATGAAAAATAGAAAATGAGTCGTCTTGCCATGAAACTTCATGTGAAGGCTTAAGGGACCATTGTATGAATTTACAAGACATAAAAAATGGCAGTGGCAAGTAGAAATATGAAGATGTACCTAAACCCACCTACCACCCTATCGATCCATGGCTTGCGCATCCCATCTCTCTGGCCGGCGTAGTGCCCGCCTGCCCGCCCGCCCCCTCGTTTCATCAGTTGGCTTAGGCATACGGAGTTCATTCCCAGTCTAAGATCGGACTGGACTGAGGGTTGCGATAGTAGGATCGGCAGCACACAGAGGGGGACTCGGCCGATCCCCGTCTTACGCGTCCCGTCCCTCTGGCAGGCTGGGTGCCCGCACGCTCATTTTGTGCGTTGACTTAGGCATATAGAATTCATTCCCAGTCTAAGCATACAGAGTTCATTCCCAGTCTAAGATCGGATCAGACCGAGGGTTGTGGCAGCACATGCTAGGTTCGGGCATGTGCTGGTGCCGCATTTTTCTTCGTTGGGGCACCATCACCGGAGCATTGTCGAAGAACCTGACTGACGGCATTGGGGTTCCGGCGATCGGGGGGGCCGGGGGTGTGCGCACATGATGTGCGATGGGTGCTGGTACTTGGCCCTTATATTGGCCCCCTATCCCTCATCAAACCTTGATAACTCACACCCGTTTAAAGAGCATTTGAGATTTTACAAGTTTGCTGCCAGTAGCCATTAAAGTGTCTGAAATGGGGACACTTTTTTCAAATGGTCACAAAATCTTGTACACTTTGAGTTTTTAGCTGAATTTTTTTGTGCATGACAACAAAAATACAGGGATCACGTCTACCAAGTTTGGGGCAAAAAACCCTTCCAAAAAAATTTAAAAAAATCCAGAACCGCAAAAAGTTTTGAAAATGGTGAAAAATAGAAAATGAGTCGTCTTGCCATGAAACTTCACGTGAAGGCTTAAGGGACCATTGTATGAATTTACAAGCCAATAAAATGGCATTGGCATGCAGAAATATGAATATGTGCCTAAACCCACCTAGCACCCTATCAATCCGCGGCTTGCGCATCCCATCTCTCTGGCCGACGTGCTGTCCGCCCGCCCGTCCGCCCGCTCATTTCGTCGGTTGGCTTAGGCATACAGAGTTCAATCCCAGTCTAAGCATACGGAGTTCATTCCCAGTCTAAGATCGGACCAGATCGAGGGTTGCGACAGCACATGCTGGGCTCGGGCATCCACTGGTGCCCCATTTTTCTTTGCTGGGGCACCATCGCCGGAGAACCTGACCGACGGCATTGGGGTTCCGACGATCGGGGGGCCGGGGGGTGTGCGCACATGATGTGCGATGGGTGCTGGTACTTGGCCCTTATATTGGCCCCCTATCCCTCATCAAACCTCGAGAACTCACACCCTCTTAAAGAGCATTTGAGATTTTACAGGTTTGCTACCAGTAGCCATTAAAGTGTCTAAAATGGGGACACTTTTTTCAAATGGTCACAAAATCTTGTACACTTCAAGTTTTTAGCTGAATGTTTTTGTGCATGCCAAAAAAAAATACAAGGATCACATCTACCAAGTTTGGGGCCAAAACTGTTTCCGAAAAAAATTTAAAAAATCATGAACCGTAAAAAGTTTCGACAATCGTAAAAAATAGAAAACGAGTATTCTTGCCATGAAACATCATGTGAAGGCTTAAGGGACCATTGTATGAATTTACAAGCCATAAAAATGGCATTGGCACATAGAAATCTGAAGATGTGCCTAAACCCACCTACCACCCTATCGATCCACGGCTTGTGCATCCCGTCTCTCAGGCCAGCACAGTGCCCGCCCGCCCGCCCGTTCGTTTGGTTGGTTGGCTTAGGTATACGGAGTTCATTCCTAGTCTAAGATCAGACCGGATTGACAGTTGCGGCAGTAGGATCGGTAGCATGCAGAGGGGGACCCGACTGATCCCCGGCTTGTGCATCCCGCCCCTCTGGATGACTGAGCGCCCGTACGCTCGTTTCATGGGTTGACTTAGGCATACAGAGTTCATTCCCAGTCTAAGCATGCCGAGTTCATTCCCAGTCTAGGATTGGACCGGATTGAGGTTTGCGACAGCACATGCTGGGCTCGAGCATGTGCTGGTGCCACATTTTTCTTTGTTGGGGCACCATCGCCGGAGCATCGTCGGAGAACCTGATCGGCGGGATTGGTGTTCCGGTGATCAGGGGGGCCGGGGGGGTGTGCGCACATGATGTGTGATGGGTGCTGGTACTTGGCCCTTATACTGGCCCCCTATCCCTCTTCAAACCTTGACAACTCACACCCCCTTAAAGAGCACTTGAGATTTTACAGGTTTGCTGCCAGTAGCCATTAAAATGTCTAGAACGGGGACACTTTTTTCAAATGGTCACAAAATCTTGTACACTTCGAGTTTTTAGCTGAATTTTATTGTGCATGCCAAGAAAAATACAAGGATCACGTCTACAAATTTTGAGCCAAAACGTATTCCAAAAAATTTTTTAAAAATCCCCAACTGCAAAAAGTTTCAAAAATCATGAAAAATAGAAAATGAGTCATCTTGCCATGAAACTTCACGTGAAGGCTTAAGGGACCATTGTATGAATTTACAAGCCATAAAAATGGCATTGGCATGCTGAAATATGAAGATGTGCCTAAATCCACCTACCACCCTATCGATCCACGGCTTGCGCATCTCGTCTCTCTGGCCGACGTAGTGACTGCCTGGCCGCCCGCCCGCTCATTTTGTCGGTTGGCTTAGGCATACGGAGTTCATTCCCAGTCTAAGATCAGATCAGACCAAGGGTTACGGTAGCAGGATCGATAGCACGCAAAGGGGGACCCGGTAGATCCTTGACTTGTGCATCCCACCCCACTAGCTGGCTGAGCCCACGCACGTCGTTTCGTGGGTTGACTCAGGCATACGGAGTTCATTCCCAGTCTAAGCATACGGTGTTCATTCCCAGTCTAAGATCGAACTGGACCAATGGTTGCGGCAGCACATGCTGGGCTTGGGCATTTGCTGGTGCCACATTTTTCTTCGTCGGGGCACCATCACCGGAGCATCGTCGGAGAACCTGACCGGCCGCATTGAGGTTCCGACGATCGGGGGGGCCGGGGGGGTGTGCACACATGATGTGCGATGGGTGCTGGTACTTGGCCCTTATATTGGCCCCCTATCCCTCATCAAACCTCAAGAACTCACATCCCCTTAAAGACCATTTGAGATTTTACAGGTTTGCTGCCAGTAGCCGTTAAATTATCTGAAATGGGAACACTTTTTTCAAATGGTCACAAAATCTTGTAAACTTCGAGTTTTTAGCTGAATTTTTTTGTGCATGCCAATAAAAATACTAGGATCATGTCTACTAACTTCAGGGCCAAAAATCCTTCCGAAAAAATTTTAAAAAATCCCGAACCACAAAAAGTTTCGAAAATCAAGAAAAATAAAAAACGAGTCGTCTTGCCATGAAACTTCACGTGAAGGCTTAAGGGACCATTGTATGAAGTTACAAGCCATAAAAATGGCATTGGCATGCACAAATATGAAGATGTGCCTAAACCCACCTACCACCCTATCGATCCACGGCTTGCGCATCCCGTCTCTCTGGCCGACGTAGTGCCCGCCCGCCCGCCTGCTCATTTCATCGGTTGGCTTAGGCATACGGAGTTTATTCCCAGTCTAAGATCAGACTAAACAGAGGGTTACGGCAGCAGGATTGGTAGCACGCAGAGTGGGACCCGATCGATCCCCGGCTTGCGCATCCTGCCCCTCTAGCTGGCTGAGCGCCCGCACGCTCGTTTCATGGGCTGACTTAGGCATATGGAGTTCATTCCCAGTCTAAGCATACGGAGTTCATTCCTAGTCTAAGATTAGACCGGACCGAGGGTTGCGGCAGCACATACAAGGCTCGGGCATGTGCTGGTAGCGTATTTTTCT